>NW_016839396.1:0-1579 GCF_001698545.2 Rhinopithecus bieti
GCACTCCCCACACGCACCAGCACACCCCACACGCACCTGCACTCCCCACACGCACCAGCACACCCCACACACACTTGCACTCCCCACACGCACCTGCAGATCCTGCCACCAGCACAGATGACCACCCACCACACTGGTGGAGGCCTCCCCGGGCACCCTGGCCGGCTCACACTCCATCCACTCCCACCACCTGTGTACACAGTCCCGCAGGGGCCGCCCACCAGGCTGTCCTCTGCAGATGCTCAACACTGACCCACGCGGAGTTTGTGGGGGGCGACGTGGTAACTGCAGTCTCAGTGAAACACTGCTGCCAGTCCTTGAGGATGCTGGGGGGTCCTTCTCCAAGCCTCCTTTCCTTTTCCCCAACTCCAGGACCGGAACAACAAATCCCATGCCCCTTCCCACCCTCCATTTGCGGGGGACCCCAGTGCTTTCTGATCTGATGCCCGCCTCCCCTGAGGGTGGCTCCTCTGGGCTGGGATGGGCTCAGGAGTGATGGGAGCAGCATAGGACGTGGTGCGCGTTCTGTTCTCTTCTCTCCCTACGGCTGGAACACCGTGTCTCGGAGTCTTCCCTGGCTGGGGACAACCTGTATGTGCACCTGGGGCCCCGAGTGCAGGGACTGGGCCTCTCCTTCCTCTGGAGACCCCAGAGGTGCACAGTGTGGCCTCCGTGGTGAGCAAACATCAATATTCCTTAATCCACATCCAGTATCATGAAGTCCAGTGGGTGACCACTGGGGGCTGCCCAGTAACCGGGGCCAGCTCAGTGGGGTCCTGGGCATCAGCTTCTCCCCCTACTTGGAGTTGGAGAGCAGCCTTCAAAGACCCCTGGAACTCCCCAGGCACAGACCGAGGCCAGGTCGCCCGAGTGTGCTTAGACAGGACCGGGATACAGAGGCCGCAGGTGGGAAGACGCACTGGCTGGGACCGGAGGAAGGCGGGGCAGGAGGGAAGCCTCCGGGGAGAAGTTGACCCGTGCAAGCGAACAACCCCTGGTGATTTCCCAGTCAAGTCCCGGCAAGCAATCAGAACCCCCGCCAAGGTTCAGGAGCACGGACGGAGGCGAGAGGGCAGCCTCTGCCTTCATGCTTTATTCCCTGACAGTATCCATCTTTCCAAATTGATTTTTGATATCCATAGTGACCTGGAAGGGAGACACGGGGATAACTCTCAGAAAGTGGAAAACAATATTATCGCCACAAATATGAATTACTGGCCGCCAGGTTAAATCTACTGTGCAGTGAATTATGTGACCCTGGCGCTCCTATAATTCTTGGGAATTTTATAGAGTTGTGAGAGGGCCTGTGGGCGCTGACAAGCACTTAACAGCCAGAACCGGCCCCACAACTCTCGGGGCCATTTGATTTACTCATCCTGGGCACTGGGGGCCACTCGGCCCTGTCTGGGAAGCACGGGGAAGAGGGGAGGTGGAAGGCCGCCACGTCTGGAGTTTCAGACTTCATCTGAGGCTCTGATCGTCATTCTCAAGGCTGGAGACTCTCAGATGCTGCCTCGCCGCTGTCACAGGCAACAGAGCAGCACCCTCTCTGTTCCCTTTGGTTGCCATCTCTGTTCCC
>NW_016839397.1:0-995 GCF_001698545.2 Rhinopithecus bieti
TGGGTCAGTGGACTTTCAGTGGACAGCAAGCCTTGAGGCCCGTGGGATGATTGTGGGCTGCAGCGAGAGACTGCCTGCCTCACTAGATGTGCTCAGCCCATGCTTTCTCGGCTGGAGGGGTCCAGAGTCGGATCTGAAGCGGGGTCCTGAGACCCCAGCTGGCGCCCTGAAGCTCCCCTCCCCGGTGGAGATCGGCTCAAACCGAAGCAGGTCTGCAGAGAGAAGCAATCAAGACAGGGATCTCCAGGAAGTGTCTCCCTGATGGACTGGGAAGCGATCCTTGTGAAAGACATCCAGCCAGACCAAGAAGCATCCACGTTGTGGAGAAACAGGGGATACACAGCCAGAGCGAGGACGGAGCAGAGGCCAGAACCCAGGCGAGGTACAGCACCGTGAAACCGCCACGGGCTTAAGGGGAGGGGTGCCAAACGGGTGGCTTGTCCAGTGAGGCCAGCGTTCCAGTGACTGGGATTGTGGCCATCACCCATTCCCGACTTCCTCTTTCAGCCGTGCTCCTCCTAAATCCCTGTGCCTCCTGCAAAGCCGGCATGCCTCATTACAAAGTGCAACTCCTCTTACAAATCTCAGCACCATAACTCCCCATCTCATTATGAATTGTGCTCCTCCTACCAAGCCTGCTCCACCTTCCAAAAGCTTGTTCTTCCTACCAAGGCCTGTTTCTCTTTACAAAACCCTGTTCATCCTACATAGACCAATTTATAGTCCATCATCTCAAGCTTATCCAGACTTCTTCCCCCTTCTGTAACACTTAGCTCTCTTACCACAACCACAGTCATTGATGTTTGCTTGCCTTCCCATTAGAGTGTGAGCTTTGAAAGAATGCTGACTTAGTTACTGTGGTATATCCCCACCCTCACAGACACGCACACTTGCATAATTACTGGCACCAGTATACAGTGGGGAAAGAAATTGAATTTCAGAAAGACAAGCATTGCCGATATAGATTTCAGCACTTTGCCAGACAGTCTCCTATT
>NW_016839398.1:0-1082 GCF_001698545.2 Rhinopithecus bieti
TTTGTATTTTTAGTACAGACGAGGTTTCACCATGTTGGCCGGGCTGATCTTGAACTCCTGGCCTCAGGTGATCTACCCGCCTTGGCCTCTCAAAGTGTTGGGATTACAGGCGTGAGCCACTGCACCCAGCCTGGTTGGAATTTTGACTTAACAGATGCCATTTTGTAAACAGAAAAGCACCAACCACACGCCCCCAGCTCCACGCCCAGCCCCTCTATCAGCAGGGCAGGAGCAGGAGGCCAGAGCCTGGGGCTCAGGGAGGGGTGTGCAGGGCCCATGGTGCAGGCCTGGGGGCTTCCGTCCTGGGGACTGTGAACTCTGGGTTATGAAGTGTCGTGTCATCTCGGCAAGTGGTGCGTCCCCACACCCACGTGGACCTCATGCGGAGGGCTCAGGCCCCACCTGCAGCCCCACATCAGGGGTGGCTCCCCAGAGCCCGAGGCCCCTCCGTGGAAACCCTGCATGGTCCTGGTTGCGCCCCACATCCCGTACACAGGAGGACCACAAGGAGCACTACTGCCCGCAGCAGAGCCCAGCTGGGATCCTCACGCTGCACGCCATGTATCCACTGATGGTCGCCTTGCTCCGTCCCGTCCTGGCTGTGTGAACCTTGGATGCTGAGCATCAATAAAGACTTTCTTCTTGCCAGTCTAGGTTGGTAAAAAACGAGATGCCGTACCTCCTCTGGACCATCAAGAGAGATGCCATTGACTATCACAGCCTGACCTGTGACCAGATGCTGAACCACTACGCAAAGACAGCCTCCTTTACCACCAAGGTGAGCCGGCTGCTTGGGCATAGCGGGAGTTGGCAAGGGTGGTGGGGAGGGGCTTCTGCAGCCATTAGGGATCCTCGGTGGCTGGTCAGTGACCATGGGTGGCCATCGGCAGCCACCAGCCACCTCCTGGGCGCCTCCCAGGACTCCTGGTCTAAGGCCGTGACCAGAATCACTCAGTGCCCACCCCACTCCCTGCACCCCTGTGCCCTTTGCTCTGTGTCTCTGGGTGAATCCGGGGCCACAGAAGCCCCCTCCTCAGAGCACAGAGGCCAAAGATGGGGCTGAGTGGGGGCTGCCTCAGGGC
>NW_016839399.1:0-994 GCF_001698545.2 Rhinopithecus bieti
ACATTTTCCCCTCTTCCATATACAGATGATGCATTTCCAGTGTTTTCTTATATATGCAGAATGGGGAAGGAATGCTAAGTTGGAATGAGGGGCTCCTACCATATGCCCCAAGCATAAAACTAATTAATATTTGGCCCATGTTCTTCTAACTTTCCAGGAAATATTAGCCTCACTGCTCCCAAGTCTTCAAAACAACATATAACCAAACTCCCAAAACAAGACCAATTAGGTTAACAAACTTTTATTATTTCATCCCCAACCCGCATCCTAACTTCTACAAACACCACAGTTCTTTGATGGGAACTCCCAATGATTTACTGACTGAAATCCAGTCAAGAAATATAGTATCAGAGAGTTATATAATTGTTAGAAAACTTTTGAAATGAAATTTTGTATTTTAGGACAATGAGGTTCACCAAAAAATTGAACTGATCATTCAGAGAGTTTTTATCACCTCTCTTTCCCCTATTGTTAACATCCGGCATTAGGGTAGTACATTTGTTACAATGAATGAATCAATTTTGATACATTATTATTAACAGTTCATATTTTACATAAGGATGAGTCTTTCTGTTCCAGAGTTGTATTTTTTTCACAAGAGCATAGTACCATGTAACATAATATTATGTAACATTAATTACTGTGTCGTATAGAATAGTTTCACTACTCTAAAAGTCCTCTGTGCTCTGTCTATCCATCCATCTCTCCCCTGACCCCTTGCAACACTTATCTTTTTCCTGTCTCCACAGTTTTGTTTTTTCCAGGATGTCATGCAGCTGGAATCACACAGTATGTAGCCTTTTCAGATTAGCTTCTTTCACTGCACAATATGCATTTAAGTTTCCTCCATGTCTTCCAATGGCTTGATAAATCATTTATTTTATCACTAAATAATATTCCACTGTAGGAATGTGCCACACTTTATCCATTTAACTTCTGAAGGACGTTCTGATTAAGTCTATGTTTTGGAATGTATGAAATATCTACTATGAAC
>NW_016839400.1:0-1808 GCF_001698545.2 Rhinopithecus bieti
CCACAGGTGAGTCCCAGAGGGTGGGGGCAGCAGGACCAGAGGCCCTGGTACCCTGATATGTAAGGACGTGATGCTGGCAGACGGAGGCGGCCCCAGCCAGCCCTGCGGGGAGACTGCTCACCAATCGGAAGGGCAAAGGGTTGGGCTCGGCCAGGCCACCCGCCCCTCAGCTCCACTCAGCGGCAGGTTCACCAAGGACATCTAACAGCCCACCTCTGGTCTTCCTCCCACACAGCCCACGGGCCACCCAGTGCCCGAGGACATCTGCCTTTTAGGGTCTGCCTGGCTTGCCGAGGATCAGGAAAGAGTTTAATTCCATTCTTAAAAGAGGTTTCAACTTCGTGATTCTCTGTGAGCCCTCTTTTCCTAATTAAATGTAGCCTGAATTAAATTCCTTTCAGGGTGCAGGGGCAGCCGGCGCGCTGACCAGCCGGAGGGACACTCACCCCTTGGGGAGGGCACAAGCAGCCCTCACAGGACAGTGATCCATGGGCCAATATCCCCGGCACTCACGCAGCCGACCCAGGGCTGCTATTAGCTGCTTTTTAATTAACTGTCCGCCTCTCCCATCCTGAGCAACCAGACGCCCAGAAGAGGGAGGGAGCGGCCAGGCAGTCTGGTATCTACAGCTCCCTTTCCTGCTGGTGCTGTGGGGCTGCTGGCACCCCCTGAGCCCGACTCCGGGGCCTCTGTGTCTCCCCGTCCTGCACAGTACAGAAATCCCAACCTTCACCCATGTTCCCTCGGGTCTCTTGGGGCCTTCTGGTCCTCTCAGGTTGGCTGGGGAAACACTGGATCCCACAGAGGCAGCGGCAGGAGTGAGGGGCCCTCGGGGGAAGGAGGGCAGAGGCTAGGGAGGGAAAACCGTAGGCGGGAGGGGGCGGAAGGCCTGGCAGCAGGAGGACCAGGGGCGGGGAAGCTGCCACAGGGTCAGGGGGCTGCTGCTGTCCCCTCCCTTGGGGTGCCTGGGGACATGGTGCACCCCACAACCACCAGCCAACCCCCAGGGCCAGGCCACGGCACAGGGGTCCAGAGACCAACAGTGGTGAATCAGGTACGTGCCAACTGGCCCTTGGGTTTCCAGAAACTGCCTCCAACAGAGACCCTTGCATTTGAACCCAGACCCAGACAAAGCTGGGACCCCAGCCCCGCTCCTGCACTTACCTCACGAAGCTTTGTGGGCACTGAGTTGCTGCCTTCCCGTGGCAGGAGTCTGGTGGGAGAGAGGGGCACAGACAGGAGAGGGCAGGTTGCCTGGCGAGGAGGGGCTAATGGCTCAGCTCGGTGGGCATGGGGACCGCTTTGAGGAAGTGACTTGGAGCTGAGACTGTAGCAAGGGAGAAGCTGTGGGTCCCAGACGGTGCGTGCAGAGGCCCGAGGCAGGCAGGGCTGAGGTCAGCGTGGCTGGAGCGAGTGCTGGGAGTTGGCGGCCAGGGAGGAGAGAAAAGGCTGGGTGCCCATGGGGGAGGCTCTGCGGCCCTGGCTGCAGGCTACAGGAGCTGGCCCCTCTGAGGGCAGGAGGGAAGGACAGCTCTGAGCTCCTGACTCAGGGGGCCCTGTTGGAGCCCTCTCAGGCCCTGCCAGCATGGCTGCCACAAGGCCCGGCTTGCTCCCAGGACCCCAACTGCAAGCAGAATGTGGAGCCCACACAAGGGGCTTTGGAGAGCTGCAAAAACACATGCTTACAGCCATGGGGAGGTTCACAACCAGCACCACACGCCCACACACCTGACCCCCTCCCACACGCACCTGCACTCCCCACACGCACCTGCACTCCCCACGCGCACCAGCACACCCCACACGCACCT
>NW_016839401.1:0-1441 GCF_001698545.2 Rhinopithecus bieti
TTCTCAGAAAAATTCTTTCACGTTTTCACCTGATGGTATTTCCTTTAGCAGCGTAGGACTCAATGCGATGGAAAGTAGCTCTTCTCAGGTTCCTCAAAGACAGTGATAATGGTCTTTTCCAGGAAATTTAAGTGTAAATCTGTGAGATGAATTCACACATCTCCGAGAAGTTTCCAAGAAAGCTTCTTTCTATTTTTCATCTGAGGATATTTCCTTGTCACCGGAAGCTTCATTGCGGTAAGAAGTATCCCATTGCAGATTTCAAGAAAACTGTGTTAGCAAACTGATCACTGAAGAGAAACGTGTAACTCTGTGAGTTGCATTCATACATCGAATTGCGTTTTCCCAGAAGACTTCTTTCCAGTTTTTATCTGAAGATATTTCCTTTTCACCATAGCCCTCAATGAGCTCCCAAATATCACTTTGCAGAATCCACGACAACAGTGTTAGCAACTGTTCCAAGAAGGGAAGGGTGGAACTCTGTGTGATGAAGTCACACATCAGAAAGCAATCTCTCAGAAAGCTTCTCTCTAGTTATTATTGGAGGATATTTCCTTTTTTGCAATGGGCCAAAAAGGGCTCTGAAATATTACTTTGCAGATTCCACAAAAAGAGTGTTAGCAAACTGCTTCATGAGGTCGAAGTTGTAACTCTGTGAGATAACATCACAGATCACAAAGGAGTTTTTCAGAAAGCTTCTTTCACGTTTTGAACTGATGATATTTCCGTTATCAGCGTAGGCCTCATTGTAATCGAAAGTAGCCCTTCTCAGGTTCCTCAAAGACAGTGTTAATGGACTTTTCCGGGAAACACAAGTGTAACTTTGTGAGATGAATTCACACATCACCAAGAAGTTTCCAAAAAGCTTCTTTCTAATTCCATCTGAGAATATTTCCATTGTCACCGTAAGCTTCATTGCGCTAAGAAATATCCCATTGCAGATTTGAAGAAAACAGTGTTAGCAAACTGATCACTGAAGAGACATGTGTAAATCTGTGAGTTGCATTCATTCATCGAAGTGCATTTTCAAAGAAGGCTTCTTTCCAGTTTTTATCTGAAGATATTTCCTTTTTTACCATAGTCCTCAATGAGCTCCCAAATATCACTTTGCAGAATCCACGACAAGAGTGTTTGGAAACTGTTCCAAGAAGGAAAGGGTGGAACTCTATGTGAGGATGTCACCCATCAGAAAGCAATCTCTCAGAAAACTTCTCTCTAGTCATTCTCCGAGGATATTTCCTTTTCACAATGGGCCCCAATGGGCTCCCAAGTATCACTTTGGAGATTCCACGAAAAGACGGTTACCAAACGGTTTCATGAGGACTAAGTTGTAACTCTGTGAGATGAATTTTCAGATCACAAAGAAGTTTCTCAGAAAGCTTCTTTCATGTTTTGAGCTGATGATATTTCCTTTATCGGCGTACTCCTCAAAGCGATGGCA
>NW_016839402.1:0-866 GCF_001698545.2 Rhinopithecus bieti
AAGATGGTGAAACCCCATCTCTACTAAAATCAAAAATTAGCCAGGGTATGGTGGAAGGCACATGTAATTTCAGCTGCTCAGGAGGCTGAGGCAGAGAATTGCTGGAACCCGGGAGGCAGAGGTTGCAGTGAGGCGAGATCACACCACCGCACTCCAACCTGGGCAACAGAGCGAGACTCCCTCTCAAAAAAAAAAGAAAAAAAAAAAAAAATCACGGTCTGCCTTCCCCGCATTCCTGCCTTCCCTCATCACCCCAGCCCACTACCCCAAACTCAAAGCATTTGCTTTCTGTTCCCATCACCTAGCACTAAATGGAGACTGTTCTCTTGTTGTGTGTGCTTGTGTTTACCTGCTCACCAGACTGGAAAATCTCAAAGGCAGAGACTGGATTTTACAACAGTTTAATATTTGCACAGTATTTGAGAGTCTGCACAGAACATTTTAAGATTTGTTTTTTCAGTAGTTCCTTACAATTTCCATATTGTAGGTAATGACAGTTTTACTGCCAAGGAAATAAAAACATAAAGTGACTGTCTAAGAGTCACATGGTTTGTGGCAGAACTAGGACTCAAGCCCAGTTCTTCTGAAATCCAAATCCAGGCTGCTTTCACTCATGGCCTCGTGGTGCCCAGCCCTGTGCCTCATAGTCCGGGTGCTGAGGTGGAGCAGCTCCCATCCAGGTCCCAAGATAGGCTCCCACTGCTCCAGACGTCCCCATGGATTGCCCCCCAGCAAAGGACCTCCTGCCAGCAGCTCCGGGAAGGAGCTTTGCAGAGAGCTCTTTGGAAGCCAGAGAAGGGAGCACGCACCTGCTGGACAACTGGGCCTCCTTCCAAGTCAGATTCCTTCCAGGACAAAGCTGCTCT
>NW_016839403.1:0-538 GCF_001698545.2 Rhinopithecus bieti
GGGATACATGTGAAGAACGTGCAGGTTTGTTACATAGGTATGCGTGTGCCATGGTGGTTTGCTGCACCTGCCATCTAGGTTGTAAGCCCCACATGCATTAGGTATTTGTCCTAATGCTCTCCCTCCCCTTGGCCCCTACCCCCTGACAGGTCCTGGTGTGTGTGTTGTCCGCCCCCAGCCCCCGCCGTGTCCATGCGTTCCTATTGTTCATCGCCCACTTATGAGTGAGAATATGTAGTATTTGGTTTTCTCTTCCTGTGTCGGTTTGCTGAGGATGATGGTTTCCAGCTTCATCCATGTCCCTGCAGAGGACATGATCTTATCCTTTTCATGGCTGCATAGTATTCTGTGTTGTATATGTGCCACATTTTCTGTATCCAGTCTTCCATTGGTGGACATTTGGGTTGGTTTCATGTCTTTGCTGTTGTAAATAGTGCTGCAATAAACATGTGTGCATGTGTAAAAAAAAAAAATCAATCAAGTCACACACCACATTAACATAATGAAAGACAGAAATCACACGATTCAGACAAAACAT
>NW_016839404.1:0-4964 GCF_001698545.2 Rhinopithecus bieti
GGGCCCCCCCCGCCTCCCCTGGCCTCCAGCCCTGCACAAGGCAGCTGCCACACCCTTCCCACCAAGGCCCAGGGCTGGGGCCTGCCCAGGACGCAGGGTGTGGGGACCCTGCTGAGGGAGGGGTCCGGGAAGAGGGGCTTCCCCGGCACAGAGGTCCCTCTCAACAGTCCAGGTGCGGCTGCCTCAGCACAGTGTGGGGCGGAGGTGCGGGACAAGGCTCCCTGCTGCACCTAATACCCCAGGGTCAGGCCAGCGCCAGTGCTGCTTGTGGAAACACGGCCCCTTCAAAGACCCTGTGTGTAGAGCCAGTCAGCGTGTGCTGTGTTTTCTGGGGGCCGGCCACTTTTTTTCCTTAACGGGGTGACAGACCAGACGTTGGGGTGCGGGGACTTCACGATATACCCCTCTAACGGCGAGTGCTGCATCGTGTGTGGTGGGCAGTGCTGGGCGTGTGGCTGCATTCCCGGTTCTGCAGCCGGTCCTCCCTCTCCTGGGGCCTGAGCTGTGGGACACCCTGTGGCCTGTTTAGGGGCCTGGAGGGAGCCCCAGTGCCCACTGCCCTCGGTGCCCTCAGCTGCAGCCTCCCCATTCCCCGGGACCTGCCACGTCCCCCACTGCCTCAAGGATGCGTCTGAGCCTGGCCTGGCCTGCACATCCACATACCGACTGCTGGGACCGGCTGGAGGGGGTGGCCTGGGGCCCTGGGGGACCGTGTGTCTGGGGGGGAGGGATCTGCCCTAGGGGTGCTATGTGGTGCCCCATGGCCAGGCAAGTCCGAGGTGGACGGCCCGTCCTCACCTTGTGAGCGAGGCAGAGCTGAGCTGAGCTGCCCCTCGTACCTAACGTCCCGCTGTCTCTGGAGATCGGGCTGTGTGTGAACATGCGGAGCCTGCCCTGGTACGTCCCGGCCAACCCAGACTCCTTCTTCCCGCGTTGCTACAGCCTCTGCACCGAGAGCGAACAGCAGGAATTCCTGGGTAAGTGAGGAGACGGCAGAGGACCCCAGGGTGGTCAGCAGATAGGCTTCTAGAAAGATCCCCCTGGCGCTGAGACAGACTGATGGGGCAGGATCTGAGGACAGAGGACCAGAGAGAAGCCTCCCATGGCCATGGTCGTGGCAGTACAGGGGCCAGGGACCCCGGGGAGGGAGGGCGGGCAGGCAGGGAGTGTGTGGTTCTGCACTAGGCCTGTGGACAGCGCAGCGAGCAGCTGGGGCAAGGCCGGCTCCATGGTTGGAGGCCGAGGGGTACAGTTGGATGGCTGCAGTCACAGAGGCACTGCAGGGAGAAGGGCGGGCAGAGTGGGGATGTGGGAGCAGGCCTGGGCCCCACCGGCTGTGAGGGTGGGAAGTGGGGCGGGTCGGGGAGCATCCATTGCCCTGGCCCCATTTCCAGTCCCCAGTCCCGGCTCGGGCAGATGGGGCGAGGCCGTGCTGTCCTTTCAGAAGACTTCTGGCACACCATGGCATCCAGCATCCTCAAGTGGGTGGTCAGCCACCAGAGCTGCAGCAGGAGCGGCAGGAGCAAGCCCAGGGGCCGGAGGGAGTAGGCCGGGAGCAGCGACCTGAGCAGCAGGCAAGGTGCGCTGGGCCGGGGCAGGGCAGGGCCAGGCCACCAGAGCTCGCGGCCTCCATGGGGGCCCTCCCGCCTCCTGGGTGTGGTCAGTCCTGAGGGTCGTGGCAGCCGGGACCGGATGCAGCGATGCCTCAGACTCTTGATTCTCATGGCAAATGGGTTTTCTCTTCTAACCGTGGGGCTAAACGTCAAAGTCACTCCGTTTGTAAAGCACCTGGCTATTAACGCAGCCCTGGGACATCCGAGTCCCACACTCACCACCACAGTCCCATGCTGTGGACGTGGTTCCAGCCTGTGGTCAGAAGCCTGCCCTGCCCCACGGCCACCACGATGCCGCATCCTGAGTCTCCCCAAAGGGGCCCCATGGGAGAGGACACAGGAAGCCCCAGGGAGAGGCGCCCCTGGTTGGTACAGGGATGTGAACCAGCCGTCGTGTTTTTGGACAAAACCCAAATCTATTTTGTGGTGGTTGGTTTTAATAAAATGTACTTTCTAGAGCAGTTTTAGGTCACAGCACAGCTGAGCAGAGGGTACAAGATTTGCCACACTCCGCTGCCCCCGTGCCTCCCCCACCACCAGCATCCCCCGCCAAAGCAGTGCGTTTCAGCTGTTGACAGATGAACGTTGGTGCATTAAACTTTTAGAGTGTATTTGAGCAGACAGTGATTTGTGCCAATCAGATGGCTGCAGGGCTCCACCGAGGGGAAAACCCTTCTAGGTAAACGTGGAAATGGAGGAAATAAATCCTGACTGGTGAACACTGGAGCTGTGGCCTTGTTTGTGCTGAGTGACAACTTGTTCCCAGCTAGCTGCCTGTGATTGGCTGTGTTTAAGTTTCGTTTTCAATTCTGAGTTAGGTTGTGGTTTGCGTTTGTCGGAGACCAGGTCACTTGGGCCACTTCAGTCTGATGGCCTCCTAATTAATGGTTTTTTTTTTGAGATGGAGTCTCGCTTTGTCACCCAGATTGAAGTACAATGGTGCGATCTTGGCTCACTGCAACCTCCGCCTCCTGGGTTCAAGCAATTCTCCTGTCTTAGCCTCCTGGGTAGTTGGGTGCCCAACACCACGCCCGGCTAATATTTTGTATTTTTAGTAGAGACGGGGTTTTGCCACGTTGGCCAGGCTGGTCTCGAACTCCTGACCTCAGGTGATCCACCCACCTCGGCCTCCCATAGTGCTGGGATTACAGGCCACTGCACCCGGCCTAATTAATGATTTTAACACAGTTGGTGAACCTGCAGTGACACATCATGGTAACCCAAATGGTGTTATACATTCTACAGGCTTGGACAATGTATGATGCCGTGTATCCACCATTCCAACATCAGACAGAGACGATCCCTGGCCCTAAAACTCCCTGTGCTCTGTCTCTTCATCCCCCCACCCGGAACTCCTGGCTACCACTGATGTTTTTCCTGTCTCCATGGTTTTGCCTTTTCTAGAATGTCATTCGGTTAGAACGACGTAGCATGGAGCCTTTTCCGATGGGCCTCTTCGACTTAGGAATATGCACTTCAGATTCCTCCGGGTCTTTTCATGACTTGAGAGCTCATTTCTTTTTAGGGCTGAGTAACATACATTCCACTGTCTGGATCCACCACTGTTTACTTATCTATTCATCTGCTGAAGGACATCTCAGTCACTTCCAGGTTTTGACTATCATGAATAACGTTTCTCTCGATATCTGTGTGCAGGTTTTTGTGTGGCCATGAATTTTGAATTCATTTGGGCAAATACCAAAGAATGCACTTACTGGGTGGCATGGCAAGAGTATGTTTCATTTTGTAAGAAACTGCCAGACTGTCTTCCAAAGTAGCTGCACCATTTTGCATTTCCACCAGCAATGAGGGAGAGTTCCTGTTCTCCACATCCTCACAAGCCTTTGATGTGATCAGTGTTCTGTTTGCAGCATTCTCCTGGGTCTGTATTAGTGTCTCATTATTGTCATGATTTTGTTGTGAGACAGGGTCTCACTGTGTTGCCCAGGCTCATCTCAAACTTTCAGGCTCAAGTGAGCCTCCTGTGTCAGCTTCCCAAAGTGCTGGGATTACAGGCGTGCCCAGCCTCCATTTCCTTGTGAATTTCTGAGGGTATTTTATAGAAAAAACTTGTAGATATGGAATTGCTAGTCCATAGCAGTATATGATATCAAGCATGTGTTCATATGCTTGTTTTCCATCTGTATGTATTTTTGGTGAGGTGACTGTTCAGATTGCTCATTTAAAATTGTTTCCTGGCTGGGTGCAGTGGCTCACACCTGTAATCCCAGCACTTTGGAGGCTGAGGTGGGTGGATCACTTGAAGTCAGGAGTTTGAGACCAGCCTGGCCAACATGGTGAAACCTCATCTCTACTGAAAATACAAAATTATCCGGGCGTGGTGGTACACATGTGTAGTCCCAGCTACTCGGGAGGCTGAGGCAGGAGAATCACTTGAACCCAGGAGGCGGAGGTTGCAGTGAGCCAAGATCTTGCCATCCAGCCTGGGCGACAAGAGCAAAATTCTGTCTTAAAAAAATAAAATAAATAAATAAAATTATGTTTTCTTGTCATTGAGTTTCGAGAGTTCTCTGTATACTCTAGGTAATATTCCTTTATTAGATATGTGCAAGTATTTCCTCCCAATCTATGGCTCGTCTTCTCATTGTCTTGACATCTTGATATTGTCCTTTACAGAACAGAAGTTTTTCATTTTAATGACGTTGAACTTATCAGTAATTGCTACTGTGAGGAGCTGAGGGTCTAGCGGCGGGGTCCGCTGAGGAGCTGAGGGTCTAGCGACGGGGTCCATGTGTTTCTTGTGAGGACATAGCACTCACAGAACCATTGGAGGTTGGGACCATTCAGGAGGGAGGAAGTCACCTGCCCAGACGGAGGCGTGACATCCAGGGTGGCCTCCCAGAGAAGCTTGGTTGGGTATTGGAGTGTCTGTCTGGGAGTCTGGGATACTTGTTGGGTATTGGGGCACAGAGGGAGTGGAGCGGACTTTGTCCATGGCTTTAGGCCTCACCCCTCGAGGCGGGCAGGGCTGTCCCTGGGTGGGGTTCCCACTCCATGAGCCTGTGTCTGGATTTCAGATGCCGAAAATGCTGAGGCAAAGCTCGGGGTCTCCCGGGGCAGCTTGTGGATATCGCGTGCAAGGTGTGCCAGGCCTACCTGGGGCAGCTGGAGCATGAGGACATCGACACGTCAGCGGACGCCGCGGAGGACCTCACCGAGGCCGAGTGGGAGGACCTGACACAGCAGTACTACTCCCTCGTTCAGTAAGACTTGCACAGGCCCCCAGCACGTGTCGGAGCCGTGAGTGCGGACTGCAGGAGCTTCCGGGGCAGTGCATTGGGTCACCTGTCTGGGCATTAGGTTACCTGTGGAGTATTGAGTGTTGGGATG
>NW_016839405.1:0-535 GCF_001698545.2 Rhinopithecus bieti
GGGGCCAAGCATAGTGGCTCATGCTTTTAATCTTAGTAATTTGGGAAGATGAGGTAGGATGACTTGAGCCTAGGAATTCAAGACCAGCCTGGGCAACATAATGAGGCCCACTCTCTACCAAAAAAGAAAAAAAAGTAGCTGGGAGTGTTGGCATGAGTCTGTGGTCCCAGCTACTAATGAGGTGAGAGGATGACTTGAGCCTGTGTAGTCAGGGCTGCAGTGAGCTGTGATTGTGCCACTGTGCTCCAGCCTGGGCAATGGTTTGAGACACTATCTTAGGAAAAAAAAAAAGGCTGGGCATTGTGGTTCATGCCTGTAATCCCAGCACTTTGAGAGGCTGAGGTGTGTGGATCACTTGAGGCCAGGAGTTGGAGACCAGCCTGAGCAACATGGCGAAACCTTGTCTCCACCAAAAATACAAAACTTAGCTGGGTGTAGTGGCATGCACCTGTGGTCCCAGCTACCCAAGAGGCTGAGCACTTGAACCCAGGAGGTGGAAGTTGCAGTGAGCTGAGATTGCACCACTGCCAAGGAA
>NW_016839406.1:0-1674 GCF_001698545.2 Rhinopithecus bieti
GAAATCAGCTTTTTCTAAGAGTGTAAAGGGCATAACTGATACGATCCTTTCCTTGCATTGTTTCTCCTTTTCAAATATTTACAATATTCTGTCCACATTGTCTCTCGTCATTTCGTTACAAAGGGGTGTCTTCGAGGTTACTGGTGTGTCTGTGTTGCTCCTTGGAGAACAGCCGGCATGAAACCTCTTACCACCATCGTGCGCCTTGTAGTCCCAATTAAAATCCTCTCCAGAGACGCCCGTGCTGCTGATGAAAGCAGAACTTTGGTTGTGCTGAAACGTGCATTCTGCTAATCGTTTTAAGTTCCTATCTGTAGATGATGCTGTAGAATTCATTAATCATATGGGATCAGTAATGATTGAAGATAATTCTGGCTGGTGTCATGAAGAGGATATTTTTCACTTCAAGTTACAACTTCCTTCGTGCTAGTCATGTTGGGATTCATTTCAGTATGTGCTTCATTTCATAGCTCAGATTGTCGGTAGACATTTCCTAACGTGGGATTTTGAAAGCAGATTTGGCAGAATCTTTCTAACAAAATGTTTGCTTATGACGTCAGAAGGAACAGCACTCAGAATTACTGGTAACTGTGGTAGATTTTAAGGCTGCTGATAGAAGTCACTCGAACGGTCAGGGCTGCTTTGTGAGGCGGATGGGGTTTGAACCCTGACCTTCCTGACATGCCAGCTCGGACCCTGGCCCTGGCCCTGGCCTTCTCTCCTCTCCTCTGCACTGGGAGATGAGAAGGTGCCAGTATCCACCTCACAGGCCATCGTGAGAACCCGGGACTAAGGGCTTGTGTTCCTCTTGCATGTGGCACCACAGATGTGGGGGCTTGAATGATATGTATACACTGCAGGCTGCCAGTGTCGGGGTAATCCAGTTTTAGTCAATCCACATAAGGTGGGATGTGCTTTGCTCCCCTGCGGACCAGGTGCGGTGCTGCTGTCGCAGCAGGTGTGTGGGTCCGCTTGGGTGGTCCTCAGGTGGACGAGGAGTCACCGATTCGGATTCCCAGGGTTAGATGTGAGGGGCGGGGGGACCATGGACCTCATTTGGTCAGAAGGGAGGAGGAAAAAGCTTCCCTTGTAATTCCAGGACTTGTATCCCAGGAATGCCAAACCGCTGGCTTTCACCTGACGCTGTTGTAGGTGACGCCGTTTGGAAATGAGGACCCATGTTCCGCATACCTGAGCCAGTACCCGTCTCCCTCCAGGGCCGTGGCCGAGTCCTCCTGATTTGGCTGGGTGGCCAGTCTTGGGATCTGTAAACGCAGTGACGTCTGTGGTCTCGGCCCCCCTCCCCGTGGGGACAGGAGGTGGCTTCAGGAGGCTGGTGATGAATGCCTGAATGAAGCCGACTTGTGACTGCAGTTCTGTCTAAGGGCCTCCCGGGTGTTAGATGTCAGTAAGTGACACCTGTGTGTGGATCTCATGTGATGAGAGAAACAGTGGGGAAACCAAAGCTTGTGGAGTCTGCGGGTTCTGGACTTGGGGATGTGTGCACCTGTGTACTTGGTGAGGGGTGTGATGTCTGGACTGAGTGTGCACGTGTGTCACGTGTTTGCGTGTGTGGTGAGTGTATTTAGCGGGTGTGTGTGGAGTGAGCATGTTCATGCGTGTGCCGTGTATATTTGAGGGCGTGTGGAGTATGTACACGCATGACATCTGGTG
>NW_016839407.1:0-996 GCF_001698545.2 Rhinopithecus bieti
GTGGCATGATCTCGGCTCACTGCAGGCTCCACCTCCCAGGTTCACACCATTCTCCTGCCTCAGCCTCCCTAGTAGCTGGGACTATAGGCACCCACCACCACACCCGGCTAATTTTTTTGTATTTTTAGTAGAGTCAGGGTTTCACCATGTTAGCCAGGATGGTCTCGATCTCCTGACCTCGTGATCCACCCACCTTGGCCTCCCAAAATGCTGGGATTACAGGCATGAGCCACCATGCCTGGCAAGTATACTTTTAAGTGTACTCAATAATTGGTTTCCTTTTCCTCATCTATAACAGTTTCCACCTTTTGTCCAGCTCCTGAGAGCGTTGAGTTCTAACCACAACAGCTCCTCACTCCCAGTGGCAGCACTTTCATGCAGCCTCCCTTCTCTAGCCCCCCTCTGCCTGTTGGCATCTGCAGCCATGGTGCAGGCCTAGTACATAGATGAGCTCCCAGATGGTTGGAGGCAGCCCCACCACCCCGAGTCCCTCACCACCCAGTGGGCCAGAAACAGCCATGCCGGCTCAGGGAGCACTACTAAAGCTGGACACTGACAAATAAGAGAACAATCCAGAATTAGAAAAGACTGAGAGAGAAGCTACTCCTGGATAGACATAATAAGCATGTGTAAAGATAAATTACCAAATGATGAAGAAAAGATTAAGGTGTTTTATAAGGTGTTTTACGCTTGGATGATCAGATCTGTTACATCCTGGGTGGCAGTGGATACTTGGATGACAGATAAGGGACAAGTGAATCCACATCTTCATGGAGAAAGGTGACATAACCCTCCCCACAGGAATTCATCACCACCTCACGCTGGATGAAAAGAAGTACATGAAGGCCATATGGCCATTCAGGGAGACCCAGTGTGGACAGCATACAATGGGCCAACTGACCATTTCAACGTCCAGGGACAATTCATGAAATTTCTGGCACAGACAGCATAGCAGTGCTCCTTGAGAATGTGTGCTTTGTGAAGTTCCTAAACATA
>NW_016839408.1:0-1486 GCF_001698545.2 Rhinopithecus bieti
CTTTTATTTCACTGAGCAGTGGTGGGCGAAACTCTGTTTTTGAAGAATCTGTGAACTGATATTTAGTGAAGGCTGGAAGCTTGTGGTGAGCAAGGAAACGTCTTCTGATGAAACTTGCGGGGAAACGTTCTGAGCAACTGCTTTGGGATGTTTGTATTCGTCTCATAGAGTTAAACTATTCTTTGGATTGAGCAGCTTGAAATCACTGTTTTGTGGAATCTGAGGAAGGACATTTGGGAACGATCCTTAGAATATGGAGAAAGAAATATCCTCAGATAAAATCCAGAAGGAAGCTTTCTGAGAAACTGCTCTGTGTTGTCTTAATTCCTCTCACTTAGATAAGCCTTTCTTTTCATTGAGCAGTTTCCTAGTTCTGTGTATGTTTAGCGTGTGATGGGATATTCAGGAGCACTTGAGGCTAAAGGTGAAAAAGGAAATATCTTCAGACCTAACCTGGAGAGAAGCTTCCCGAGAAACTGCTTTGTGACATGTGCATTCCACTTACAGTGTTATACCTCTCTTGTCATACAGCGTCGGGGACACTGTTTTGGAGAAACAGGTATGAAGTTGTATTCGGGAGTATGTTGATGCCAATAATGGAAAGGGAAATAGCCTCAGACAAAAAATGGAAAGAAGCTTTCTAGGAAACTACTCTGTGATCTGTGTAATCATCTCACATAGATAAAAGTTTCCTTACATTACACAGCTTGAAAAGTGTCATGGACGGATCCACGAAGGGACTTTCATAAGCACACTCAGGACTATGGTGAAAAACTGGAGAGAAGCTTTCTGTGAATCTGCTTTTTTTAGGTTTATTCTTCTCCCATAGAAGAAGCTTTCTTTACATTATGCAGCTTGGAAACTCGTGGATGGATCCACGAAATGATATTTAAGATCACATTCGGGCCTATGGTCAAATGGGAAATAGAGTCAGATAATAATTGGAGAGAAGCTTTCTGAGAAACTGCTTGGTGATATGTGCATTCCACTCAGGGGGTTTTAATGTTCTTCTCATAAGGCACAGTGTGAACACTGTTCCTGTAAAACCAAAAGAGTGATACCCAGTTTGATCCGGCCTCCCCCACAGGGGCCACCATTTTGACGTCTTATTTCATTTCTCAATCAGCTGTTGGCATTCGTAAAAAACTTCAAAAGGTAGAGGATGGTCCTCAGGCACCAATACAAGACCTGGTTAAATTAGCCTTTAAGGTCTATAACTCCAGAGAGGAGACGGCTGAAGCACAGCGACAGGCTCGCCTTAAACAGAAAGCACAGCTCCTAGCAGCGGCTTTACAGCCCAGTCGTAACCCCAGGCCAGAGAGCACACACCCCACAGACTCCAAGGCTACAAAATGAGCCTGCTATATGTGCGGCAAGGCAGGACACTATGCCAACAAGTGTCCGCGAGGTCCCCAAGCCCCAACGCAGCCTTGCTATAAGATGCTTCCTTTACCATACCCCTACACAGACTGCCAGTTCCTTTTTC
>NW_016839409.1:0-864 GCF_001698545.2 Rhinopithecus bieti
TGCAGATTTCCAGAAAACTGTGTTACCAAACTGATCTCTGAAGAGAAACGTGTAACTCTGTGAGTTGCATTCACACACGGCAATGCAGCTTCTCAAAGGCTTCTTTCCTGTTTTAATCTGAGATTATTTCCTTTTTCACCATAGCCCTCAATGAGCTCCCAAATATCACTTAGCAATCTGTTCCAAGAAGGGAAGGGTGGAACTCTGTGTGATGAAGTCACATACCCGAAAGCAATCTCTCAGAAAGCTTCTCTCTAGTTTTTATGTGAGGATACTTCCTTTTTCACCATGGGCCCCTATGGGCTCCCAAATATCACTTTGCAGTTTCCACGAAAAGAGTGTTAACAAACTGCTTCCTGAGGTCCGAGTTGTAAGTCTTTGAGATGAACTCACTGATCAGAAAGAAGTTTCCCAGAAAGGTTTTTTCACGTTTTGTACTGATTAAATTTCCTTTATCAGTGTAGGCTTCAATGCGATCCAAAGAAGCCCTTCTCAGGTTCCTCAAAGACAGTGTTAATGGACTATTCCACGAAACATAATGTGTAACTCTGTGAGATGAATTCACACATCACAAAGAGGTTTCTAAGAAAGCTTCTTTCTAGTTTCATCTGTGGATATATCCTCTGTCACCGTAAGCTTCATTGCGCTATGAAGTGTCTAATTGCAGATTTCCAGAAAACTGTGTTAACAAACTGATCACTGAAGAGAAACGTGTAACTCTGTGAGCTGCATTCACACAGGGCAATGCTGTTTCTCAGAAGGCTTCTTTCCAGTTTCAATCTCAGGTTATATCCTTTTTTCACCATAGGCCTCAATGAGCTCCCAAATATCACTTTGCAGAATCCACGACAACAGTGTTAGCAT
>NW_016839410.1:0-866 GCF_001698545.2 Rhinopithecus bieti
TGCCTTAATTCCAAAGGGAGGAGAGTACAATGATGCATGTCTGACTCCCACTGCCATTCATGGCCTGAACTACTTTTTCAGGTTTATTTTGGAATACCCTTAGCTGAGAGGGGGATCCATCAGTTGGTTGGTGGGCTTAGAGTGTTACTTTTGGTTTACAGGGGCATTACCTTATTCTCCTGTCCTTGCTCTTGCTGTCTGAAATGAGCTGGTCATGTGATGACTGGAGCTGGAGCAGCCACATTGGACCATGCAGTGGCTTTGGGATCAAGGCCCAGAGTTGATAAAGTGGCAAAATAGAACAAGTCTGGGTCCCTGAGGATTTTAGGAAGTAGAGGAAATATGCCAGATCTGGACTGTCTATTTTCAGGTTTAAGTGAGAGAGAGAAAAAAAAAAATTCTGACTTATTTAAGTTATTTTTATTTGGAGTTTTGCTGTACTTGTCCTTACTACTATAGAAGGAGGCAGGCTTTATTCTAAAATCATGTTGTGATTTATTGTGTGTGCCCAGACACCTACATAGAAGTATATAAGTAATAGCTTGAGAGCTCCTGTAATTTAAACCTCTAAAACCATAATGAAATGAATGACTGAACTCACTATACGTAGTCCTAAACACATATATATGCATGCTGATATTAATATTATATTATACTAGAGTAAGCTACATATATTTTAGTCCATGATGAGATATCCTACCTTCCTGGCCATTTTGCTCTTTTTATAGAATATCAAGGTATCAAGCTCCTTTAGAAGTTGATAAGAAGTGGGGTGTGACCTGGACGTGGAAAGGATTCCACTGCCCCGCCCTGGGGACAGTGGCAGGTAAGGACTGTACTCTGTCTCTCTGGGCACTGCCCTGCTG
>NW_016839411.1:0-586 GCF_001698545.2 Rhinopithecus bieti
CTCACTGCAACCTCCACCTCCCAGGTTCAAGCAATTCTCCTGCCTTAGCCACATGAGTAGCTGGGACTACAGGCATGTGCCACCGTACATGTATTTGTAAAAATACAAATTTTGTATTTTTGGTAGAGATGGGGTTTCACCATATTGGCCAGGGTGGTCTCAAACTCCTGACCTCAAGTGATCTGCCCGCCTCAGCCTCCCAAAGTGCTGGGATTACAGGTGTGAGCCACCATGTCTGGCCTATGGTTGAATTCTTCATCCCTGGTTTGGGGTACTGATGTGATAAATGCATCTGGTAGAAGACATAACAGGAAAGAACCAGACATCAGAGGAGGAGACTGAAAGCTGTTCATCAAACCTGTGCCTTTCCTTCACAATAGTAAGCTTGTAGCCAAGCACATGGCTGCCTCACAATACTAGGTTTGTCCAGCTTCATTTGTCACTAGGTGGGACTGAGTAACTCTTTTTCACTAATCAGTGGGAGTGATAAGGCCAATGTCTTAAGAAAGTGGGTTTGTCTCCCACAAACCTCTTCTTTTCCCACCAGTATATTCTAACTTGGCAGCACCCAGTTCTACGAAGCTGG
>NW_016839412.1:0-863 GCF_001698545.2 Rhinopithecus bieti
AATGGAATACTTCTTTGCGCTATGCAGGTGACGGTGGCAAAGCAAATATCCTCAGATCAAAAACTGTAAGAAGCTTTCTGAGAAATTGCTTTCTGATGTGTGACTTCATCTCTCAGAGTTACAATAATATTTGTTGGAGCGGTTTCCAAGGAGTCTTTCCGTGCATTCGAGAAGTGATATTTCGAATGGGTTTCAAGAATACAAGGAGAAAGGAAATATCCTCCGAGAAAAAGCGAAATGAAGCTTTCTGAGAAACTGCTTTGTGATGTGTGAATTCATTTCACAGTGTTACACCAACCTTTCTTGGGGAGTTTGCTAGCACTCATTTTGATGAATCTTAGAAGTGATGTCTTGGATATCGTTGAATCTTACGGTGGATAAAGAAGTATCCTCAGACAAAACTGCTGAGAAATCTCAGAAACACCTTTGTTGTGGGTATATTCTGCCAACAGATGTCCATCCTTGTTTTCACTGAGAAGCTAGCTAGCAGTGTAATCGCAGAATCTGCAATAGGACACACGGTGGTGCTCTGAGACCACAAATAACTTCATCTTAAAAAAGAAAGAGGCTTTCTGACAAATCGCTTTGTGATGTGTGAATTCAACCCACTGAATTACAGCTGTATTTCGTGGTGCCGTTGCTAGTCCTGTTTGTGTGGAACCTGAGAACTGATATTCAGGAACCCTTTGAACACAATGGGGCCAATGGAAATATCCTCTGACAAAAATGAGAAAGAAGCTTGCTGAGAAACTTCTTTGTGATCTGTGAATTCACCTCACAGAGTTCCAACTTAGTCTTCAGGAAGCAGTTTGCTAACACTCTTTTCATGGAATCTGCAAAGTGATGTTTGGGAGATCATTGGG
>NW_016839413.1:0-1093 GCF_001698545.2 Rhinopithecus bieti
AGGAACTGCATTGTTGTGTGTGAATGAAACTCACAGAATTTCACGTTTCTCTTCAGTGATCAGTTTGCTAACACCGTTTCTGGAAATCTGCAATTAGCTACTTCTTAGTGCAATGAAGCTTACGGTGACAAAAGAAATATCCTCAGATGAAAACTAGAAAGAATCTTTCTTAGAAAGTTCTTGGAGCTGTGTGAATTCATCTCACAGAGTTAGACTTATGTTTCGTGGAGTAGTCCATTAACACTGTCTTTGAGAACCTCAGAAGGGTTTCTTTGTATCGTATTGAGGCCTATATTGATAAGGAAATATCATCAGTTCAAAACGTGAAAGAAGCTTTGTGAGAATCTTCTTTCTGATACGTGAGTTCATCTCACAGAGTTACAAATTAGACCTCAGGAAGCATTTTGCTAACACTCTTTTCATGGAATCTGCAAAGTGATATTTGGGAGCCCATAGGGGTCCTTGGGGAAAAAGGAAATATCATCACATAATAACTAGAGGGAAGCTTTCTGAGAGATTCCTTTCTGATGTGTGTCTTCATCACACAGAGTTGCACCCTTCCCTCCTTGGAACAGTTTGCTGACACTGTTTTCGTGGATTCTGCAAAGTGAGATTTGGGAGCCCATAGGGGCCCAAGGTGAAAAAGGAAATATCCTCACATAATAACCACAGAGAAGCTTTCTGAGAGATTGCTTTCTGATGTGTGACTTCATCACACAGAGTTCCACCCTTCCCTTCTTGGAACAGTTTGCTAACACTGTTGTCGTGCATTCTGCAAAGGGATATTTGGGAGCTCATTGAGGGCCATGTTGAAAAAGGAAATATCGTCAGATAATAACTAGAGAGAAGATTTCTGAGAGATTGCTTTCTGATGTGTGACTTCATCACCCAGAGTTCCACCCTTCCCTTCTTGGAACATTTTTTTGACACTTTTGTCGTGGATGCTGAAAAGCGATATTTCGGAGCCCATAAGGGCCCATGGTAAAAAGGGAAATATCCTAACATAATAGCTAGAGAGAAGCTTTCTGAGAGCTTGCTTCTGATGTGTGACTTCAACACACAGAATTCCAACCTTCCCTTCTTGGAACAGTTT
>NW_016839414.1:0-1489 GCF_001698545.2 Rhinopithecus bieti
GGGTCTGGGGAAGGGTAGGAATTGCCATGGCAGGCTCACAACACACAAAGATTTATGAAACAGAGAACAAGGATAATAATAAGTTATGGGTTGCAGTTGTTTCTGAGAGTCTTGGTTTCTCTTTTTCCAAGAACTAATTGTTGAGGTGAAATATGCATAACACAAAAATAACTAAAGGAGTGGGAACCACCCAGCAGCATTCAGTGTACTGAAAATGGTGCGCCATCACCACCCCACTTACCCTTAGTCAGAATCACCTCCTGACTGACTGCGGCTTCTCATCCTTTCACTCAATCAATGTTGCCTTCTGGAGCCTGTCATTCTTTTCTTCTTTCATCTTTTCAATTGGCCCCGTCTGCACCTGGCCTCATTTCTGTCCATGGCTTTGCATCTAGTGACTGCAAGATGCACTATGTGTATTTTCACGTGGAAATGTCCATGGCCAGAGTGAGGAACTGAAAGGATGGATGTCTTTTTGAAATTGAATAAGGAAGACACCTACTTTTGTTTATAGAAGGGCAAGATGAATGGAACATCGTCGAGGATCTTACAGGAGCCCTCTCTGATATAGAGGAAGCCTGTAAACCATTTTTTGTTCTTTCTCTTGGCCACAGACATTTCTTTAAACATGTGCTGACCTTCTTGGAGGTCTCCTTGAGGACATTGTCTCAGAAATCTCTGTCACAATATTCGATCTTATCACTCACCCCTTTCCACTGTTAAATTTTCTCTACTATCTCACCGTAGGCAATATAAAGTCCTGGTTCACTCTCAGGAACGAGAGCTGAGCCAGTTAAGGGAGAAGTTGCGGGAAGGGAGAGATGCCTCCCGCGCATTGAATCAGCATCTCCAGGCCCTCCTCACTCCGGATGAGCCGGCCAACTCCCAGGGGCGGGACCTCCGAGAACAGCTGGCCGAGGGCTGTAGGCGGGCACAGCACCTCGTCCGAAAGCTCACCCCAGGTAAGGTTTCCATAGGACGTGATGACCCAAAACCCCAGGCTTATGCGAGACTCCAGACCTCTGTACTTTTACACTGACAGTTGTATCGGTGGTGTTTTTTTCCACTAAACATATGTGGCCATGACATGACCAGGACTTCTTGAGTGAGAACAGAGATGGGAAACCCTGCAACCCATGGGTTTGGAGTTCACAGTATTGCGAATGTCTCTCCTTCCTTGATGGAAGATGGTGTTTGGAGCCAGAGGCAACATCTCTCTAGTTGTAAAGGAGAGGAAGGAGGCTGTGACAGGAGGGTGCTTGTTAGAGTGAAAAGAGCTCTGGGCTAAGAATGAAGGTTCCCCAGCTGTCTCTTTGGCAGTGTTCTTAGTAACTGTCCTAGAGTGAGTGATTTTTCCCTCGTGAGATTCTCTCTCTCCATCTGCAAAAGCAGGCAAATGGTCTCTTGCAAGGTTCTGAAGCATCCAAATGTGGGATCACTTATGACTGCTTTTGAAAATGAGATAAAGTCCCTCGCCATGTGGTGTTGG
>NW_016839415.1:0-769 GCF_001698545.2 Rhinopithecus bieti
ACATAATTAAAACAACTTACCAGGTTTTACATTAAAGTTAAAATTATGAAAAGTTACCATTATAACATGTAATTGAGACTACTAAAAATGTATTTGCAAGCAACGTGTGTGAAAACCGTAAAATTTTTTAATAAAATTTATAAGAAGGTACAAAATCTACATTTTCCTAGGAATAAAAGATAAATTAAATAAAGTGAAAGTTTTAAGCAAATTTTAAAAATACCATATAAACTAATTTTGTTAAAGAAAACTCTGTGTAAACATATTAGCTAAATTCAAAGGAATATCATGTGGTTTTTCTTTAAGGGTTTAAATGAAAGCACAACAAGGTTATCTTAAGATGCTAATCTGCTCTATATCAAAAAGTCTAGAAGACTATAAAAGATTTGTAAAAATCAGAGATCCATTCCAAGATGGCCAAATAGGAAGAACTCTGGTCTGCAGCTCCCAGCTTGATTGAGGCAGATGACAGGTGATTTCTGCATTTCCAACTGAGGTACCTGGCTGATCTCCTTGGGACTTGTTGGACAGTGGGAGCAGCTCATGGAGGGCAAGCTGAAGCAGTGCAGGGTGTCGCTTCACCCAGGAAGCACAAGGGGTTGGGGAATTTGCCTTTCCTAGCCAGGGGAAGCCGGGACAGACTGTACTTGGAAAAACAGGACACTCCTGCCCAAATACTGTGCTTTTCTCAAGGTCTTAGCAACCAGCAGACAAGGAGATTCTCTCCCATGCCTGGCTCAGTGGGTCCCATGCCCACAGAGCCTTGCCC
>NW_016839416.1:0-1484 GCF_001698545.2 Rhinopithecus bieti
CCTTTGCCCTCTTTCATCCCCATCTGACTCTCCCCTTCAGTGCAGGAGACTGGAGCTGCACCAGGTCCCTGTCACAGGGACACCCCATTGTGCTGTGGGTGAGCTGTGTGTCATCTGGTGACAGGGACCCTTCCTTTCTCTAATTGTGTGTCTAGCTTGGCTGCAGCTTCCAAGGATGGACATTCAGGACCTGGGTGTCCCAGAGGAAACTGTCCTTCCTGGAGGTGTGCAGGGTGAATCTCTCATGCCTCTTGGGAGGAGAGGCCTGTGCTGGTTGCTCAGTGGGGACTATGAGTCCCATGGTCAAAGGGACAGTTCTCACTCTATTGCTCCTTGGGGTCTGGTGGCTGAGCTGGGGCTCAGGGTTTCTCCTTTCTTCCTGACCATCTTTGGTGTCCTCTCTTCTTTGCCCAGCTGATTGTCCTGTGGACACCACACCTTCCGTGTGGTGGTGCAGGAGGAAGTGGTGAGTTACCCAGGAACCCCGTGGATCATGGTTTGTTGAGATGCAGGAACGGGAATCTGGGACACAGCAGGGTTTCAGAGCTGGAGAGGTTCATCCCGACTTACTCTGTGGTCATGATGGGTTCAGTCCTCCATGTGCTGACATACCCAGGAGTCTGTCCTGAGGGTTTTGACCTGGCCAAGCTGCTCTCTGTAGAGGAGGAACAGGCAGTCACCAGAGAGCCTGTCTGAAGGGACGTTGCTCATACCTGAGAGGGCGGGTGAGTATGAGTTGAATTTTGGGAGCAAAGAGCAATAATACCCCTTCTCCCAGCAGGGATACAGGAGAGGTCTGTCTTCCCAAGGGACAGCCGGGGTAGGTGGCCACATCCTGGATGGTGCCTGTGTGTGACCATCACAAGTGCTCTGAGCCCCTTGGGGTCCAGCGGTCAGGCAGTTCACAGGGTGCCTGACTGATTCCCAGGGAGGCTGTGGGCCCTCAGGCAGCCGCTCTTCTGTGTCAGCGCTAGTCTTGGCCTGGGATTCCCCAGAGAACAGGACAGATGGAGCACGGGCTGGCATTTATGGAGCAGTGACGGAAAGAGTTGATGAGGGTGAAGGGAGGTCATGAGGGGAAAGTGCACTAGCGCTGCCCTGGGAGATGTCTTTTAGCTGAGCCCAGGGATGGAGCAGGTGTGTGGAGCAAGAGCTGCCTGCAAAGGGAGTGGTGTTAGGTTGGAGGCCGCCAGGTCAGGGAGGAGCTGACACAGTCCGTGTGGGGAACACGGAGGATGCTGAGGACTGGGGCTGAGGTGACCCTGGTAAGGGTGGATCCTGCTAGGCTATGGGTTCTGCTGAGGTAGGTCGGCATCGCCTGGGAAGGTTCCAGGCTGGAGGGACTCTGCCGCCCTCTGGTGGACTGGAAGGGAAGTGTGGGTGACCAGAGTCCCAGGTCAGGCTCCCTTTTTTATTCCACAAGGATCTGCACATTTCACTCGAGGTCACACATATATTATCTTACAGTTCCATCACCTTCCAGC
>NW_016839417.1:0-2614 GCF_001698545.2 Rhinopithecus bieti
GCTGCTTTGGGGCTACAACTGCAGAAATGAGTCATTGTGACAGCAGCCATATGGTCCACAGAGCCTATTCACTTTTGTGCCTTTACAAAAAATTTGTCAGCCCTTGCCTAGGGGATGGTGGTACAATGACTTTCTAGAAACTTTCTTCCTGAACGGCCATGGAAACAGAGTTGCCCAGTGTTATGGCCACAGAAAAGGGACTAACACACATCTTTCCATTAGTCACTGCAGTCTATTTTATCAATGAACCCAAACATACAGTCTTTTCATTTTCTCCATTTAAGCTTCCTTTTTCTGATCTTTTGTTTCTATTCAAAATTCATTGTTCTTCATTAATCATTTGGGGTTCTCTGCTTTAAACGCTAATTTCAAATTTCACCACAACTCCAGAGAGGCTCTCTTTTAACTTAAAAACAAACAACAAAAAGATACTTTGAACCACTCATATTTATATTTGAATTGGCATAGATGTGCATGTTAACAAATGTGTAATGCACAAAGATTGAAATTTTCAAGATTTCATGCAGTTACCCTCTCTTTCGAATTAGTTTTTCTAGCCCTTTGAATTGCTCCTAGAAGAAAAATTTTAAAGTCTTTCTGAAATAGAGCAAAATGACCTCCCCTTCTTATAACACAAATTCAGGAGTTTAATTTCACTATTTTCTACAGAAACTTTGCTTTTTAATGTACAAGGGTAAAATACTCAGTTATCACATAATTTAATGTAGGTTTCTCTGAATAGGTCCAATTCAAGGAGTAAGTGAAAGCTGAGCACAAAATATGTGTATTATTATTATTATTATTATTATTATTATTATCATTGAGATGGAGTCTCACTCTGTCACCCAGGCTGGAGTGCAGTGGCACGATCTCAGCTCACTGCAAGCTCCGCCTCCTGGGTTCACGCCATTCTCCTGCCTCAGCCTCCTGAGTAGCTGGGAATTCAGGTGCCTGCCACTATGTCCGGCTAATTTTTTTTTCTTTTTTTGTATTTTTAGTAGAGACGGGGTTTCACCGTGTTAGCCAGGATGGTCTCGATCTCCTGACCTTGTGATCTGCCTGCCTGGGCCTCCCAAAGTGCTGGGATTACAGGCATGAGCCCCCACGCCAAGCCTTTTTTTGTTTTGTTTTTTGAGACGGAGTGTCGTTCTTGTCACCCAGGCTGGAGTGCAGTGGCGTCATCTCGGCTCACTGCAACCTCCACCTCCTGGGTTCAAGTGATTCTCCTGCCTCAGCCTCCTGAGTAGCTGGGATTACAGGCGCCTGCCACCTCGCCTGGCTAATTTTCGCACTTTTAGTAGAGATGGGGTTTCGCCATGTTGGCCATATTGGTCTCAAACTCCTGACCTCAGGTGGTCCACCCACCTCGGCCTCCCAAAGTGCTGGGATTACAGGCATGAACCACTGTGCCCAGCCAAAATACGTGTATTATTTGAATACACAGATAGATAACATAATAATCAAAGGGCTCAATGAAGAGGGAGAATGAAAGAATAACATGGGGTAGAAATGGTTATGGAAAACAGGCACAAATGTGAATTGCAGATAGGAGGCCATATTCTTTCTCTAGCTTACAAACCTACTGAGAGGAGAATCTGTCACATGTTAGATATTAAGTAGTAACTTTAGTTTTGTTCCATGTAGCTATGACAGGATAAACACAGCACACAATGTTTTAAGTAGTGAAATCTATCAGCAGCATCTGAGATGAAATAGTGAAAAAGAAAAAATGGGATTATCACAAATAGGATTAGAATAATTGAGACATGAGAAAATATAGACATGGTTGTAGGTGATATGACTGGGAGGTAAGAAAGAGGCTTTTCTAAATGAGAAAAATAGCTAGAAAAGCAGAATCAATTATCTGAGAGATGGATTAGAGGGAAAAGTAAAAAACTCCAAGATGACATTTTGAATTATCTGAGAAGATAGATTAGAAGGAAAAGTAAAAAACCCAAGAGAAGATGCCAACATTTTGAAAGGCAAGCCACCTGCTTTTGGCATGCTACATTGTATCTTGTCTTCCTTCACACAAACAGCCAGACCCTTATATGCAGACAGTATTGGTCTTTCCCCTGAGTGCTGTATACAACAGGGCCAACGCCTGACTGAGACACACAAATAACAGTTTTAGAGTAAAAGTTGTTCCCATGAGCCACTTATCACTCAGAGCTTATGCTGCAGCTGAGACACATAATCTGAGACACAGATAGGTCTGGGCTGAGACACATGGCCCTGGGCAACTTTAAGGAGGACCCAAAGCCCTTACACCTGCCCCTAAATGTCCATGATAACTTCTAATGTAGGCTAGTTATGTATAGGACAGAGGCAAAGTGCATACTTGCCAGCAGGTAGTATAACCAGTTGGGAAGAGAAGAAAGACCCCTGTGGGGGTGATCATTACCTTGACATCCTGCTCACTGCCCCAGCTGTAAATGACCTGCAAGGAGAAATGGACCCCACCCCAAACTTGGTTCAGATGCCAAGAGTGATTATGAGACACACACAGTAAGAGGGTATAAAAAGACTCATTACTCACATAATGAGGCTTTCTGGGGACAGCTCCAAGCAGGTCCAGATGGGGCTAGAGTGAGCAAGGAAAGGACTGTCTTAG
>NW_016839418.1:0-1963 GCF_001698545.2 Rhinopithecus bieti
TTACTAGGATTTAAGTTCCCTTCTCACTGCAGGACCTTAAAAAAAAGAAAATGAGCCCCAGGCAAGTTCTGTAATAACCCTGATACATATATAGAGTCTTTCCAAAATTTAACCCAAGTGTTTAATGTTATATGGAGAGATGTTATGCTGCTTTTAAGCCAAACCCTAACTGTTAAGAAGCAGGCAGGCTTATGGGCAGCAAAAAAACTCAAAAGCAAACAGTAGTTTTCCTATAGTCAGTCAGAAAAGAAACTCAGTTGAAAGGGAAAAAAAGTGACAGAATCCCCATTTGCAATAAGAATAGAAACAATGACCCTTAAATATCCTAATTGGAGCCCTTGCGATCTACAGAGAAGTGGGAAAGAAAACACTTTCCGATGTGCATATCAGAAAGCTTGCAAAGAACCATAATCAAGCATGTTAATTACTCTAACCTGTCCTTGTTAAATCAGAAACCAGATAAAAATCCCATGGACTTTTTGAAAAGGCTGAGAAAAACTTTAGTAAAACACACCTCCCTGTGTTCTAATTCAATAAAAAAGGTTTATTACTTAGGCAGACTCTAATATCAGAAAGAAGTTGCTAAAACAGGCCCTGTTCAAACACCTTTCTAGGTTTTATCATCCTCAAGTTGAAACTTTGCAGTATTTAAATAACACTGTTGTCTGTGCCCCAACTGAGGAGGTCTCAGGAAGGCACTAAGGCTTTCCTCAATTTTTTAGCTGAAAGAGAATATAGGCTCTCAAAATTTAAAGCTCAGCTCTGTCAAAATGCAGTAAAGTAGATAGGTCTAGTCAGAAGGTACCAGAACACCAGGTAAAGAAAGAATTAAATTCATTTTCTCCTTTTCCTTTCCCAAAACTCTTAAACAGTTGGAAGGGTCTTAGACATTACTGGTTTTTGCAAACTCTGGGCACCTGGGAATGGTGAAATAGCTTATCTTTTATACCATCATTTAAAAAAAAAAAAACTGAAGCACCTAAAAACTCACTCGCTAACTTGGGAACCTAATACTAAAAAGCCTTTAACCAACTAAAGCCAGTCTTACTTGAAGCACCAACCCTCAGTTCTCTCATAATGAAGGCATTTAATCTCTATGTATCAAAAATGAAGTGAATGATGATGGGAGTTTTATGGGTTATCTAAGCAAGAAACTTGACTTGATGGCTAGAGGATGGGCAGCCTGCCTCTGAGCAGTTTTGGTGGTGGCTTGTTGGTACCAAATGCCATGAGGTTAACAATGGGAAATACCTGTCTGCATTCCCACATTGGACTGCTGTCCTCTAATGGAAGCCTCTGGCTAATAATCACCTCTTCAAATATCAAGCTTTGCTGCTAAAGTGATCTGCAGTCCAGTTGAAAACCTGCCCTTGCCTGAACCCAGACACTTCCTCCCAGAGGAAACTAACGAGCCTAAACAGGATTGTAAACAGGTAGTGGTGTAAACTGGTAAAGGAAATAATAAGAATCATGGTTTATATACTCTGTAAAGTTTTAATTGATTTAAAAAAATATTTTTAAAAGTGTACTTACCTTAATGAAAAGTGAATATCCAACCTGTAAGTATATTCAAAAAGTCTTTCTATTTTTATCTATAAAACCTGTTTTCCTGGAAGAGGAATTTTTTCTCACTTAATTACTTTTCTCCACTCTTACTTGTCACTGTTGATGCAAGCATAGAAGGCCCTAAAATAACCTCTGGAGGCCTGGGACTCCTCAAGAAAACAAAAAAGCCACCACAAATTACATTTTAAAAGAAATTCGGCTTTTTTTTTTCTTCATGAAAGCCCTAGAATTAAAAGTAAATAAGTCCCTCTCAAAATCTGTCTTTTTCTTCTAGGTATGCTTGCTTTTTAGGCCCTGGAAATTGTGTTCCTAGCCCTGTTCTTTTTTTTTTTTTATTGGGGACAGAGTCACTCTGTCACCTAGGCTGGAGTGCAATGGTGCAATCTTGGCTCACTGC
>NW_016839419.1:0-998 GCF_001698545.2 Rhinopithecus bieti
TTAGTCCTGAGGAGTAGAAACAGAGGAGAGGGAGAAGGGAAGTGTTTTACAACTGGCTTGTGTTATATTGCTTTATTTTTATTTTTATTTTTTGAGATGGAGTCTCACTGTGTCATCCAGGCTGGAGTGCAGTGGTGTGATTTTGGCTCATTGCAACCTCTGCCTCCTGGGTTCAAGGGATTCTCCTGTCTCAGCTTCCCGAGTAGCTGGGATTACAGGTGTGTGCCACCACCCCTAGCTAATTTTGGTATTTTTAGTAGAGATGGAGTTTCACAATATTGGCCAAGATGGTCTTAAACTCCTGGCCTCAAGTGATCTGCCTGCCTCAGCCTCCCAAACTGTTGGGATTACAGGTGTGAGCCACCATGACTGACCCTTATATTGCTTTAATATATCAAAAAGTCAACAGAAGTTCTATTAACTTTTCTTTTTCTTTTTGTTTTTTGAGACAGAGTCTCACTCTGTCGCCCAGGCTGGTGTGCAGTGGTGCGATCTTGGCGGCTCACTGCAAGCTCTGCCTCCTGGGTTCACACCATTCTCCTGCCTCAGCCTCCCGAGTAGCTGGGACTACAGGCACCCCACCACCATGCTCAGCTATTTTTTTGTATTTTCAGAAAAGACGGGGTTTCACGGTGTTAGCCAGGAGGGTCTCGATCTCCTGACCTCGTGATCCACCTGCCTCGGCCTCCCAAAGTGCTGGGACTGCAGGTGTGAGCCACCGCGCCTGACCCTATTAACTTTTCATTGGAAAAGGTAACTTTTTGAAAAGTTACTAAAAAATGTTTTCCTTTTAAATATTCACAAGTTAGATTACCTGAGCCCGAGAAAGTTGTAGTCCAGGAGTATAAAATATTTCTTCCAAATCCTTTTCAAAAAGGTAAGCACAATGACTTTGATCAAAATAAACAAAAGCCATTAACAGATCTCTGTTAATTGTGATTATTTGAGTCTTTTCTGTTTCCTAAGAAAATGGAGAAGTAGAAGACATAGTATTCAAA
>NW_016839420.1:0-866 GCF_001698545.2 Rhinopithecus bieti
TCACACAGAGTTCCACCCTTCCCTTCTGGGCACAGTTGGCTAACTATCGTATCTTGTGTTCTGCAAAGTGATATTTGGGAGCTCATTGACGGCTATGGTGAATAAGGAAATGTCCTCAGAACAAAACTGGAAAGATGCCTACAGAGAAACGGCATGTCGACGTGTGAATGCCACTCACAGAGTTACACGTTTTTCTTCAGTGTTCAGTTTGCTATCACAGTTTTCTGGAAATCTGCAATGGGATAATCCGTAGCGCTGTGCAGCTGACGGTGACAAAGGAAATATACTCAGATGAAAACCTGAAAGAAGCTTTCTGAGAATTTGCTTTCTGATATGTGATTTCATCTCTCATAGTTACACCACTATTTGTTGGAGCCGTTTCCTAGCACTGTTTCCGTGGATTCTGAGAAGTGATGTTTCGGAAGGGTTTGAAGCGTAGAAGGAAAAAGGAAACATCCGCCGAGAAACCCGGAGTGAAGCTTTCTGAGAAACTGCTTTCTGATGTGTGAATTCATTTGACAGTGTTACACCACCCTTCCTTGGGGGAGTTTGCTAGCACTCATTTTGTGGAATCTCAGAAGTGATGTCTTGGATATCGTTGAATCCCAGGGTGAATAGGGAAGTATCCTCAGACAAACCTGCAGAGAAGCCTTCTCAGAAACTTCTTTGTTGTGGGTGAATTCAGCCCACAGATTTCCATCATTGTTTTGTCTGAGAAGCTTACTAGCAGGGTTTTCGCAGAATCTTTAATACGACACACGGTGGCGCTCCGAGACCACAAATAACCTCATCTTAAAAAAAAGACGGTTTCTGAGAAACCGGATTGTGATGTGTGAATTCACCCCACCGAGTTACACTTGTACTTC
>NW_016839421.1:0-535 GCF_001698545.2 Rhinopithecus bieti
CTTCCCAGACCGCCAGGCAGAAACTCCTCGGAGATCCGTGTCGTGACGGTTTCTCTCCCCAAACCTGTTTCTGCTTGCTCAGGCAGGTGCGATGACCCTGGAGCTCTTGGCTTCCATTCGTGCCTCCGACAGGGAAGCTGTCTTACTCTCCCTGTTTCACCTCATGGCTGGGTGGCTTGCCTAGCATGAGCGGTAGGCGACCGGGACTGGCCTTGTCTTCTTGGACAGGCGGTGTGGCATTTCCCCTCTGCACTTCCCTCTCATTCTTCAGGGACGGCCTCTCCTCTGCTCCTGGGTGGACTGTCTCCCTGAATCTTCTGGCCCCCTCCTGGATCCCAGGCGTTCTTTGATTTCCCTTGGAATCGACGGACAGGTCCCTTGGGACCCTCTTCCACCGGGCACAGGCCTGGACACCGCTGTTGGTTTCGCCGTCGCCCCGTATGCCCGGGCTGGCACACATTCCCATCGTCTGCTCGGGGATGCGCCAGTGCCACGCGTGGGGCCAGTGGCTCCGCCGCGGAACCGCCCCTGTCCC
>NW_016839422.1:0-894 GCF_001698545.2 Rhinopithecus bieti
TTCTCAGCTCTAGCTTCAATATTGCCTCTATTGATGTCTGCCTTGCAGAGCGGCCTTGATGGCTGAAATTTACCCCGTTCTCCGCCCTAGCTTACCTCAGCCACATTGGCCCCAGTTACTGAAAAAAAAAATCTTCACTTGATTATAGTTCCTGGAGCTCATTAAGCTTAAGCCTTCCAAGCACCAGAATTTGATTACTGCATTAAAAATGAATTCTCTGGTGGTTGTTTTTAGATGTTGCTTCTAAACAATGGCGTGTTTAATTAACACAATTTATATCAAGTCACACAGATATACGCATTCTCACAGTGTAGCATATTTACCCAAAATAGATAACCTAATTACTTAAAAGAATTGGCTGTATTTGCAGAACTAGAGCATTATAAGAAAAATGAACTGCAATTATGAAACAGAGAAGGATGGGAAAATGCCAAATTCTTGCTATTTTTATTTTGTTTAAAAAATGTTAATTAAGTTATGGAGTTCACAAGTACTGTAGAGTTTAGCACAAGTGAATGAATAAGTCTCTTCAACGTGGATAAAAGGAGAGATTCTTCTTTTCTAGCTTACTTATCTTGAATTCATAAATCCTAAGAAAGTGCTGCTGAATAATCAGAACACAGTAACAAAGGCAGCACTTTGTCTCATTCGTGCAGAGAAGCTGGGTGCTCAATAAAGCCAGTGAACTTGTTGGGAAGTCATTTAATAAAATTTGGAAGATACATGATTAATTTAATTATTATCAACACAAATTTCTTAGAATTAAATAAGAGAATGGTGTTAAATTTAACTTTTCTCTCTGGTGGTCTTTGTGTTTCTGCTTTTCTAAAGCAAGGTCCTTAGGGAAAAAAAAAGTAAAGGGAAAGAACAAAAGCCTTTATAAATGTAAAGATA
>NW_016839423.1:0-896 GCF_001698545.2 Rhinopithecus bieti
ACACACCCCGAGAAAGGACAGTTTCCTCTGGGACACCCAGGTCCTGAATGTCCATCCTTGGAAGCTGCAGCCAAGCTAGACACAATTAGAGAAAGGAAGGGTCCCTCTCACCAGTGACACACAGCTCCCCCACAGCACAATGGAGTGTCCCTGTGACAGGGACCTGGTGCAGCTCCAGCCTCCTGCACTGAAGGGGAGAGCCAGATGGGGATGAAAGAGGGAAAAGGGTGCGAATGTGCACCCCGACCCAGAGCCATCAGGACAGCAGGAGGCTGAGGCCCAGGACTGTGCTTGCCCAAGCTACAGGGCATGTGTGTGACCGTGTGTGTCTGTGTGTGTCTCTTTTGTGTGTGTGTTTGTGTTTCTGCACATAGTGTGTGTCAAGGTTAGGTGACCGAATCACTGCTGAAAAAGGCAGAGGCCTCCACAATTCCCAGGGACCTGACACACAGACCAAAGGAAAAAGAGAAGGAGGGACAAGGAGACAGGACTGAGAGGGGAGGGGACAGAGAGGTGTCCTCGGCACAGACCCTGCCCATGAGCCTGAGAAGTGCTCCTGCCCCGGGAAGAGGCTCAGCACAGAAGGAGGAAGGACAGCACAGCTGACAGCCGTGCTCAGAAAGTTTCTGGATCCCAGGATCATCTCCACAGAAGAGAACACGCAGGCAGCACAGGCCATGGGGCCCCTCTCAGTGCCTCCCTGCACACTGCACATCACCTGGAAGGAGCTCCTGCTCACAGGTGAGGAGAGAACTTCCTGGGAGAGGACAGGAGGAGGAAGCAGAATGATTGGATGGGGTTTCCTGGAGAGGATGGGGTTCTAAAAACAAAAAAGCACTTTGGGAGGCTGAGGTGGGTGGATCATGAAGTCAGGAGTTCAAGACCAGTCTGGTCAA
>NW_016839424.1:0-689 GCF_001698545.2 Rhinopithecus bieti
ATTCTCCGCCTCCTGGGTTCAAGCGATTCTCCTGCCTCAGCCTCCCGAATAGCTGACATTACAGGCACCTGCCACCATGCCAAGGTAATTTTTTTTTTTTTGTATTTTTAGTAGAGATGGGGTTTCACCATGTTGGCCAGGCTGGTCTCAAGCTCCTGACCTCAGGTGATCCACCCACCTCTGACTCCCAAATTGCTGGGATTACCAGCATGAGCCACCATACCTGGCCCCTAGCCCTGTTCATAAAGGTCCTCAACCAGAGACCAATAATCCAATTAGAAAATTGGCAAACAAAACATCTTATAGTCACTGATCTTCTTCTGTCTGTCTAGATGGCTATATATGTGCTTTGTGTGATGTCTGAAAAAACCCTCTAATTAGTTGGTCCACAACTAAGCACTTAGATAAAATATTAAGACAAAATTAAAGGCTCTAGCGCCTTTTGGTTCATGTAACTTTAAGAAATAAAAATATTCTTGTAGAATACAAATATCTTACAAATGTAAATAGGTGGTCTAAATTATGCAGGTCAAATAGTAGGTTTGCTAAATGTTTTAATGTTGTAAACTACTTTTTTGGCCTTTAAGAACTGTCAACCTGCCAGTTTCACAATTGGTAAGGCCTGGCGATATAAAACTAATCATGCCTCTAACTATGCTGGAAGAAGTCAGACTTTATCTGCTCCTAGT
>NW_016839425.1:0-1716 GCF_001698545.2 Rhinopithecus bieti
ATTTATTTTGCTGTCCGGCAGTGTTTCAGTTTCTTACGCCCAACTGTCCATTTTGGCTTTTCTTACTGTTGTTTTTTCTCTAAATGCTTTTCAAAGCCCATATTAAGAACAGTATGTCTTAGGGTTTCTTGTAGGACTTTTATCTTTTGAGGTCTTCTACTGAAATCTTTCATTCACTTTGGATTAGTTTTTGCATCTGATGAGAGTTAAGCCTCCAGTGTTATTCATCTGCATGTGGCTAGCCACCTACCCCAGTGCCCTTCATTGCATAGTGAGCCTTTTGTCCATCTGACCTTTGGTGTTTAAAAGGTCAAATGGTTATAGGTATGTCAGGTTACTTCAGGGTTCCTTATCCTGTGTAGGCGGAAGTGGGTCTGTAGCTCTTCCATGAAATTTGAAATCAGAGAGTGTGTTGCATCCAATATAGTTTGGATCTCCCAGCCTGGCTTTGGAGTTTAAGGGCCTCTTGTGGTCCCATGGTAATTTTAGCATTGTTTCTCTACGTTGCTTTCAAAAAACAAAATTAGCTCTGTCCTTAAGATGTACAACTGGATGGTAGAGTGGGACATTTGGATCCATGCATGCATCACATAGTGATGAAATCAGGGTATTTAGCATTGTTTTTTGCCTTGTAGAGTTTTCATGTCTTTGAGGAGAGCGAGAACCTTCCTTTCTGGTTGTCTTGAAAACTACCCTTTGGTAAAGTTTTCCCTAGTTATCCTGCTAAGGAATAGAATGGCAAGTTTCATTCCTCTTATGCAATGTGTCTTTGTACCTGTTTCCTATGCCCACCCATGCCCAGCCTTCAGTTCCAACGGTGGCAAGCACTATGGTGCTTCGTAGGTTTGTGTGAGGTAGTTTCCTAGATTCCTCATGATTGAGGTGATGCGAGGTTTGTCTTTCTCTGCCTAGTGTGTTTCATTTACCATAATGTCCTCCAGGTTACATCATGTTGCCACAGATGACCTGATATCAGTACCCATGTCTGGTTGAAGAGTATCTGGTTGTGACTGGATACTGCAGTTTCTGGGTCTCATCCTCTGCGGGTGGACAGGTAGGTTGATTCCTTATCTTGGCTATTGTGACTGGTGCCACAGTCAGCATGGGAAGGCAGATATGTCTTTCCTGTATTGATTTCATATGTTTCCAATAGTAGCACAGCTTAATGAAATGGTAGTCGTATTTTTAGTTTTCTGAGGAACCTCCAGGTGGCCTCTGTAGCATACATACTAATTTACCTTGTCAACAGTTGTGGATAAGACAGCTCTCCTCTCTGGAAATTTACAGCAGCATTTGTGGTTTCCCTTCTTTTAAGATATGTGAAGGTCTTTGTAATACTCATTCCACCGAGAGGGACGCGGTATCTGAGTCTTGTTTTGGTTTTCATTTTTGCCGTGATTAGTGATGTTAACCAGGTGTTAACAAGCATACTTGTTTTCAGTTTTATGTGTTCTTTGCAGAAAATCTCTGGTTTATAAGTTTGGGTTTGGTAATTAATCTCTCTTTTCTGGTGTTTTTTGCTCTAGTTAGTAACGTTACTTACACCTTTTCCAAAAAATGCCTCATCACCTGTGTTTTTCTCCAGACACTTCTTATCATCCTTTGTATGTTTCTTTCTTTTCATTCATTGTTTTCATTCTTTCTTGCCCATAAGCCGTATAGTCAGATGCAGTTTCAGGTGTGTGTAGTGTTCTGGTTTTCCGTTAACACTGGTGA
>NW_016839426.1:0-282 GCF_001698545.2 Rhinopithecus bieti
TCTTCCATGTCCCTGAAAATGACATGAACTCATTCCTTTTTATAGCTGCCTAGTATTCCATGATGCATATGTGCCACGTTTTCTTTATCCAGTCTATCCTTGGTGGGCATTTGGGTTGGTTCCAAGTCTTTGCTGTTGTAAATAGTGCTGCAATAAACATATGTGTACATGTGTCTTTACAGTAGAATGATTTACAATCCTTTGGGTATATACCCAGTAATGGGATTGCTGGGTCAAATGGTATTTCTGGTTCTAAAAGTCTTAAAATATCCTCTAAAGCAG
>NW_016839427.1:0-2067 GCF_001698545.2 Rhinopithecus bieti
GAGCAGCTTGAAGGAGCAATGAGTGAGTAAAGCTGGCAGCCCTCTAGCTGAGAGAGGAAACCTGAACAAAACTGCGGAAGGAAGCATCTAGAGGGCTTTATGCAGTGCTAGGCACACTTCTAAGGACGTGATAACTTAGTTCAACTCACACACTCATAGGAGCTGGAACTACTATCATTTCCATTTTGCAGGAGATGAAACTGGATTCAAACCCAAGTCATCTGGCCCTGGAGTCTGTGTCCTGAGCACAAAACACTGCCCTGGCATAGGAACTTTCCGAGGAGACAGGAGGCTGAGGTCATGGTGGGGAAGTGAGCAGAGAAGTTGGTGGGAGTGCTGTGAACACCAGGCCCACCTTCAATTTAAAACAGTTCCTTCAAGGAAAGAGCTCCGACTATTCCTCGTCAGCAGAGCAGCTGCACGCAGTCCCTTGTCCTGTATGTCCTCATAATCGTCCTTTTCCACTTCCTCTCCCCCCTCCCCCTGGCTGACTTATTGATACCGACGTGGACAAATGAGGTCAGAAAACTTCAGTGACCGCACACAGTGTCCTTCTCTGTGGGTCACTCGCTCACAAGGTCAGCACAACAAACTCTCCCGCTGCAAGGACTGTCCCAGGGAAGCTGGGGGAGGAGCCTGCGTGCTTCTGTGTCTCCCTTGACTCCTGCCTGTCCGGGGCCAGAGTGGGACTGCTGATTAGAGAGGGAGCAATTCTGGAGGGCAGGAGTGAGGTGGAGGAGGTGACCCTGAGCTAGGCAGAAGATCACCCAGGAGGCTGCTCCCTGAAATGAGCTTTTGCACTTGTAACATTACATAATCACAGAACACCTTGTTACCTTGTTTTGGTAATAATTAAGAGTTCAAATCAATCACCTTTCCACTCATTATTTTTAAAACGACAGATGTCAGAAATCTAATCCTTGTTTTTACTGTTTTGGGGGATGTGGGGAAGCGAGATTAGCCAGCCTCTGAATCACCCACCCACATGTGGTACATTCCTTGGGGTAATTAGAAGACTGTATGTTCCTCTTTCCAGAGATACTTGAAGAATCATACTGTAAATTTGTGTAACATTTTATAAATTATTTTGCATACATTTTTAGGAGATGAGAAATCATTTTGTTTCAGATTAAAAACTCTCTCAAAATAAAATCTAAATATCTCTTCCTGGGCATAACTTTTTTCAGACTGCAACTGCAGAATGGGGCTTTTTTCTATCTCCCTTTATTTAAATATCACATAAATTTTAAGAAAAGAAAGCCACTGGTTTTAGGAGGCTAAGAGCAAAGATTTAGAAAGAAGAAAGAATACGCCTTTGGAAGATATGCATACTTTGGAAACGAAGAGAGTTTTATTTTTTAGAGACAGGAGGAAGATTTACAGATTTATGTTTCCTCCGTAAGACAAACGACCGAAGCGCATGTTGTTGGTTTTTTTTTTCAGCAGTAAATCTAATCAATAACCTTTGTTACGAAAGAAATAAACAAATAATCGCTAAAGTTTAGTAAAGGTAAAATTCACTAGGTTCTAGTGTTCCGGGTTATTTGAAACTTTTGTGTGTGTGTCTCTCTAGAGCTGTGCTTTAACTGATTTCTATTAAACAGTTATAGAGTATTTTTTCTTTTTGCTACGAGCCTTGACACATATGAGGCAAATTAGACAAGTTTAGAATCACAGAATGTTAGGGCTGGACAGGACCTGGCGCTAGCCGCGTGCCCAGGGTTTACAGTTGAGACGTTGAGGCCCCCAGAGCTGCTGAGACTTGCCCAGTATCACCCAACTGCTGAGGCCGGGGGACCTCGGAGTCGCATCCAACCTGGGGCGTGCGCAGCTCTAATTCTCCGCTCTGAGTGCTGACCGTGGAGTTGTCCCTGCTCTTTTACAGCTCAATACTTGGGAACCAAACTCTCTCTCTCTCTCTCTGCTCCCCTCACCCCCACCAAGCGCTGCACCCACCTCCCTCGCTAGCAAACAAGAAGTCCAGGCAATGGAAACGTTTCCCCGCCGGGAGCAGCCTGGGTCCGGCCGCGCTGCCGGGTCGGGTCTGCGCGCGCGGCGGGGCGATGG
>NW_016839428.1:0-4302 GCF_001698545.2 Rhinopithecus bieti
AAAGAAAAGAAAAAGAAACATGCAATGACAATTTGGGTCCTGACATCAGCAAGCTTATTCTTCACAGGCTTCAGTTGACCATATTGGTTCCAACCAATTTCAGCCAGTTTTTAACAATCTCTTAAGCAAAGGAAATTTTGGTGTTTCAACAAGTTTTTTCTTATTTGTCTTTGGGAAAAAACCCAACTTATTTTAGTCATAGGTTTTGTTTTGTTTTGTTTTGTTTGTTTGTTTTGCTTTTTTGGTTTTTTTTAATTTTTTTTAACACTTTGGGGACAAAAATTCTGCTTCTGTCCAATGGAGTACAGAATGATAGGGTATCATTTTTGTCACAGTTCAGGCTGCCATACCAATGAACCATGGACTAGGAAGCTTATCAGCAGAACTTAATTTCTCACACTTGTAGGGGTTGGAAATCTGGGATCGGGGTGTCAGCATGCTTGAGCTCTGGTGATGACTCTCCTGAATTGCAGACTGCACACTTCAGGTTTTATCATTTGGCAGAAGGAGGGAGAGAGCCCTCTGGGGTATCTTTTTTAAAGCCAGTAATCCCAATCACGAGGACCCCACCTTCAGGAGTTAATCATGCCCTGCCTCATAGTACCATTACTCAGAGGGTTAGAATTTTCACACAAATATAGGGGGAGAAATCCTAACTCTCAAGATTATATACATATTTCTAAAAGCTGTCACTTTCTTCCTACTTGCTCTATCCTGTTTGCTCCCTCAGTCTCTCTTTTTTTGTGTTTCTGTTTAATTCTCTGTTCCTGTATTGTATTCCTCAAACTGAAAAAGCAATTCCAATGCTACAAGATGCTCTGTGTACAGACCCACATAAAAAGAACTGAGGGAGTGCTCAGGCCAATAGATGGAGGAAACTTGGGCTCTCAGGCCACACAAAATCTTGCCAGTTTCCACATGATCCTTCCCCAGTCCAGCTTCTGTTAAGAAGTCCAGTTTCTTATGAGGTGTAAGCCTCCTAAAGACCTTGAGGAAGAGGCACCCAACTAAACTGTGTCCAGTTTCTGGTCCCCACAAATTGTGAGATAGCATTTGTTCTTGAAATGTGCTAAGTTTCAGGGCAATGTTGTAAGAAAGAAGCAGATAACTAGCCTCATCTTCCAGGCCCCAAGATTCTCCATCCTTCTTCTTCTCTCTCTCAGGTTCTCTGCAGCCACAGTGATCCCTTTCTAACTTCTGCCCAACTCACACCTGTGAGTCTCTTTACTAATGGTGGCTTCTCCTGACACATTCTTATGCAGGGCTGGCTCCCTATTGTTATTGTCATCATGGCATAAATGTCATCTCAGGGAGGCATTTGAGTCACTCCATGTAATGATTTCCCAGCTCTTCTGTCAACATTCTACTTTATATTATATCAGTTGCTCTTTTCTTTCACGTATACTTGCTTTAGTGTTTTTGGTCACCTGTCCTCAGACTGGTCCTCAGGGTAGGGTGCAGGTAAGATTCAATCATTTTCTGTACCATATGTTGCATCCACCAGGGTAGCTGGCAAAGGGTTAGTGCAAGGGAAAGACTGGCTAAGTGAATGTGTGGGGGAATCTCAAATTCTCCTTCCTGCTTTTGACCACTTGATAATGTGGGGATCGTTAATGATAACACAAGGTGCATGACCTCAGTGTGACTCTTCCTTGCCCAGCTTCTCCAGCAAAGCTCAGTGGGTACCAGAAACCCAGAAGGCTGTCACCACCTAGAGGCCATCACTGGCACTGCAGCCCCATGCAGGCACATCACAGAACAAAGCTACTTTTATGTTTGGGTACTCAAGACACTGACTCTCCAGGGTCCCAGGGGACAAAGGAGCAGCATCCGAAGACTCCAAGTGCAATAAGAATAACCTTGGAAGCCTCCATTGTCCTCTCTTTGTCTCCACCTTTTGGGTTGTGCTCTTTACTCACGAGGGACAACCCCTCATCCAGGGAAATTATTTTCTACTACTTCCAAATGATCGTCTCAAGAACACAACAGGAAATGGTATTTTCCCTGGACTTCAGACTCAGAGTCCAGTTACATGGCACATTTTGCTCTATCCCACCTTTATCTACCCAAGATACCTCTGGAGTGACTATGCCTCACTCTGAAGGACTTCTAGGGAGTGGAAGCATTTTTGCAGTCTCAGAGCAAAGAGTCTTGGTTCACCAATGAAGAACCAAGGCCAGCAGACACTTATGGGTTTGTGTAACAATTGAAGTCACCCACTTCAAGTACTCTTGTTTGTGAGGTACGAAAAGGATTTGCTGTAACCATTGTATATGCTAGGCTGAGATGGGGACATAGCTCATTTCCATTTCTGGTACCTACAGATGTGGATAGCAGGACCCCAGTCCTGTCCTCTTGAAACTGACCTGGAGAGGACCCCAGCTGATGGAGAAACCTGGGAACCTGGAGGATCCTCCTGCTCACTCTCTCTGCCCCTAGACATGAAGCTAGAGGAGTGCATTCCCCTGGCTTATAGCAGAGCTGCCCCATTCTGGTTTTTTTTTTTCTTGTCTTATGCCTGGTTTCTGTCTGCCTCTTTTTTATCCTCACCTCCATGATCTTTCCTGGAGAAGTGTTTGTGTGTGTCTGTGTGTGCTTATCTGAGAATATGGAGACAAAAATAGCCCATGTGGAGAAGGAGAGCACAGGGCTTTCTAGTATTTAGGGGCTCTAATTTCCAAAACAAACCTGATGGGTGCAGTAGAGCCAAGGCCGAGGAAGCTGGAGCTCTCCCTAATACTCCAGACCCTACCTTCCTCCTGGGGTCTGGATCAGTCCCTGCCTCTTTTGGGGCCTCAGTTTCCCAATTTTAAAATAAGAAGTTGGGATGTTTTTTCTCTTTTAAAATTTCAATAGGTTTTAGGCGAATAGGTGGTGTTTGGTTACATAGCTAAGTTCTTTAGTGGTGATTTCTGAGATTTTGGCGCACCCATTGTCTGAGCAGTAAACACTGTACCCAGTGTGTAGTCTTTTATTCCTTACCCACTCCCATTTTTCCTCCCTGACTCCCCAAAGTTCATGTATCATTCTTTTTTTTTTTCTTTTTTTTTGAGACAGAGTTTCTCTCTGTCTGTCGCCCAGGCTGGAGTGCAGTGGTCGGATCTCAGCTCACTGCAAGCTCCGCCTCCTGGGTTCACGCCATTCTCCTGCCTCAGCCTCCCGAGTAGCTGGGACTACAGGCACCCGCCACCTCGCCCGGGTAGTTTTTTTTGTATTTTTTTAGTAGAGACGGGGTTTCACCATGTTAGCCAGGATGGTCTCGATCTCCTGACCTCGTGATCCGCCCGTCTCGGCCTCCCAAAGTGCTGGGATTACAGGCTTGAGCCACTGCACCCGGCCTCATGTATCATTCTTATCATGCCACTGCACTTCAGGCTGGGCAACAAAGTGAGATTCTGTCTCAAAAAAAGAGAAAGTACTGTTTAATTTATATGAATTCAGGTTGTCTACAAACATTACACATAACCATGCTAATTGTTCTGAAGTAATAAATAGAAAGCAAGGTACAATTACAGACTCCACTGTTCAGTTATACACTGAACTGCTCTTGCTTTTGCAGTGTAAGTACTTCAGCCTGCAAATATTGGATGATTTCTTTGGATAATCAGGTTTCTCTCAAAGAAACTTAGTATCTTTTAGTGTTTATCATCCTGTATTGCTAAATTTGATTTTATCTTTGTGCTAAGCCTCAGTGTGCTCTTAAAATTAGCTTTTATCTAAACGAATCTGTGTCTACTTTAAAGGATTGAAAATAAAAAACTTTTCAGAGGCAAAAAACAAAGCAATAAATCCGAAGTACTAGATAACGATAATCTGGAGTCAGAAAAAAATCACAGAAGATTTAACTGTTAACACGATTTACATATATTTCAGAAAAGCAGAGAAGAATATCTACATATATCCAAATTCCTTAAGAAAAGAGGCAACAGCAAAATATTTTTTTGAAACTTTTTAAAAAGTTTTGAACTCTTGGACATCTTAAATTTGCACACTGTATGCACTTGAAAGAATGTTTGCAGGGGAAAAACCGGAAGAGAAAAAAGATGTTACATAAAATCCATGAGTGCACAGGAGCAGTGCAACAGAATAGAGGGCTAGAAATAATGCCACCCTCCTACCACCATCAGATTCTGACAAAGCTGACAAGAGGAATGTGGGAGGAATTCTTTCTTTAATAAATGGTGCTGGAATAACTAGCTAGCATTATGTAGAAGACTGAAACTGGACCCCTTCATTACACCATCTACAAAAATCAACTTAAGATAAATTAGACACTTAAATGTAAAACTTAAAATTATAAAA
>NW_016839429.1:0-2065 GCF_001698545.2 Rhinopithecus bieti
ATATTGGGGTGATACTGCCTTTTGCTCAAAACATACATAAACCTCAAGCCTCAGTAAGAAATGTTTATGGACAACCAGATATTCTGTGTTTCCAGTCAAAACTCAGGTAGACTACATCTTATCTGACAGGAGAAGGCACAGTTGATGCCCAGTTAACCCTGAGATCATCTCTGCCTGTAGCTTCCGATCATTATAGCAAGCTCTTTCTCTGCAGTCCATCATCTGTATCTGCCCTTTGCTATAAAGGTAGCAAAAATAAGCATCTGAAAAGATGCTCAACACCATATGTCACTAGGGAATTCAAATTAAAACAATGATAAGTTACCACTACACATCTATTAGACTGGCTCAAATCCAAACGCTGACACCACCAAATGCTGGTGAGGATATGGAGCATCAGGAACTCTCATTGATTGCTGCTGGGAATGCAAAAGGTACAGTCACTTTGGAAGTCAGTTTTGCAAATTCCTGCAAAACTAAACATAGGTTTACCATACGATCTGGCAATTGCATTCTTTGGTATATACCCAAATGAGCTGAAAACTTAAATCCACTCAAATCCTGCACATGAATGTTTACAGCAGCTTACACATAACCAACAAAGATTGGAAGTAACCAAGATATCCTACAATAGCGTAATGGATAAACTAACTCTGAAACATTCATACAATTGAATACTCTTCAGAAATAAAAAGAAATGAACTACCAAGGCGTGAAAAGACATGGAGGAATCTTAAACACGTATTTCTAAGTGAAAGAAGCCCATGCAAAAAGGCCACATGGTGTAGAGTTCCAATTATATGGAATACTAGAAAAGGTAAAACTAGGCAGATGATATTATAAAAAGTTCAGTGGTTGCCAGAGGCTTGAGCAGAGGGAAGGATGAATAGGTGGAGCACAGAAGATTTTTAGGGCAGTGAAACTTTTCTGTGTGACCCTATAATGGTGGATATATGTTCTTAAGCATTTGTCAAAGCCCATAAATGGTAGAACACAAAGAGTGAATCTTAATATAAACCATGAACTGAATGATATCAATATGGGCTCATCAAGCACACTAACAAGATGATAATACAGGAAGTGTGTGTACTGTGGTGTGAGGGGGATATTAGAGTGTAATATGCCTTCTGCTCTATTTTTCTGTACACCCACAACTGTTGTAAAATTAAGTCAATTTATGTATGTATGTATGTATGTATGTATGTATGTATTTATTTATTTATTTGAGACGGAGTCTTGCTCTGTCGCCCAGGCTGGAGTGCAGTGGCCGGATTTCAGCTCACTACAAGCTCCGCCTCCTGGGTTCATGCCATTCTCCTGCCTCAGCCTCCCAAGTAGCTGGGACTACAGGTGCCCGCCACCTCGCCCAGCTAGTTTTTTGTATTTTTTAGTAGAGACGGGGTTTCACCGTTTTAGCCAGGATGGTCTCGATCTCCTGACTTCGTGATCCACCTGTGTCGGCCTCCCAAAGTGCTGGGATTACAGGCTTGAGCCACTGCACCCAGCCAATTATTTATTTATTATTTATTTTTTGGAGATGGAGTCTCACTCTATCGCCCAAGCTGGAGTGCAATGGCGTGATCTCAGCTCATTGCAACCTTCACCTCCCGGGTTCAAGCCATTCTCCTGCCTCAGTCTCGCAAGTAGCTGGGATTACAGGCATCTGCCACCATGCCTGTGGTCACACCATGTTTACACCAAGCTGCTGTAAACATTCACATGCAGGATTTTAGTGAATATAAGTTTTCAAGTCATTTGTAGGGAAAGGAAAGAGAGATCAGACTGTTACTGTGTCTATATAGAAAGAAGTAGACATACGAGACTCCATTTTGTTCTGTATTTGAGACGCTGTTAATCTGTGACCCTACCCCCAACCCTGTCCTTACAAGGGACATGTGCTGTGGTGACTCAAGGTTAATGGATTTGGTGCTCTGCAGGATGTGCTTTGTTAAACAAGTGCCTGAAGGCAGCATGCTTGTTAAAAGTCATCACCATTCTCTTAATCTCAATTACCCAGGGACACATACACTGTGGAAGGTCTCAGGGACCTCTGCCTAGGAAAGCT
>NW_016839430.1:0-2059 GCF_001698545.2 Rhinopithecus bieti
AAAGTGCTGGGATTACAGGCTTGAGCCACCGTGCCTGGCCAAAATTTTCTATTTTAATAGAGAGAGGGTTTCACCACGTTGACCAGGCTGATCTTGAACTCCTGATCTCAGGTGATCCACCTGCCTTGGCCTCCCAAAGTGCTGGGATTACAGGCGTGAACCACCGTGCCCGACTCATATAAAAGCTCTTGATATAACAATGGAGAGAAAGGAGTGAGAAGGAGGAGAAGAATGAGGAAGCATTGAATCAGGTGTTCACTGGCAGGCGGGAACACTGACAGGTGTGTAGGGCAATCAGAGACCTTGCGGGGAGGGCAGGGGAGTCTGTTAAAGAAAGGGGAGGTGGAGGCTGGGGCCTGACTGGGTTATTTTCAGAGTTGCTATCTTTGTCTGCATCTGCTAAATTATTAAACTGAGATCACTTCCTAGAGGATGCCAGGCCAGGTTGCCAGGGAGAGGCTGAAAGGGAAAGGTTGGATCTCTTAGCAGAGGCCTCAAATACTCTAGGCTGGGACGGAAATAGACTCCTCAGGCCTTGACCCCTTCCTCACCCCACTCTCAGCTGATGGAGGGGATTGGGGATCCTCCTTGGGGCCACAGCCATAGTCACTGTCCCCTCTGCAAGGCTGTCTCTTCTGGCTGTTGTCCTGGAGGCAATAGATACATATTGAACCAGACTCTGGAACCTGGTCCCATCGCAGCTGCCTCTTCTCTTTCAGGGTCTTGAACTCAAGCCACAGGTTTTGAGTCAGATAGATACAACCAGATATGACCATAGATATGTGAGATCTTGGGCATATCCTTGCATGTATCAATGTCCTTGTCTATGCCATAGATATTAGCCGTTCCACTTCTCAGATGAAAACCCTGAAGTTCAGAGAACAAAGGTGCCTTTCTCAGGGTTGCATAGCTAGAAAAGGACTGAACTATGATTCAAACATAAGTGTTTCTGATTTCAGGCTCCTTTCCTCTATTCTTTCTTTCTTTCTTTTTTTTTTTTAATTTTTTTGAGATGGAGTTTCGCTCTTGTTGCCCCGGCTGGAGTGCAATGATGTAATCTTGGCTCACTGCAGCCTCCGCCTCCTGGGTTCAATCAATTCTCCTGCCTCAGCCTCCCAAGTAGTTGATATTACAGGCATGGGCCACCACACCTGGCTAATTTTGTATTTTAGTAGAGATGGGGTTTCACCATGTTGGTCAGGCTGGTCTTGACCTCCTGACCTCAAGTGATCCTGTAATCCCAGCACTTTGGGAGGTCGAGGCGAGTGGATCACCTGAGGTCAGCTGTTCGAGACCAGCCTGACCAACATGGTGAAACCCTGTCTCTACTAAGAATACAAAATTAGCCAGGGGTGGTGGCGGGCACCTGTAATCCCAGCTACTTGGGAGGCTGAGGCAGGAGAATCAGTTGTGAAGAGGTGGCCTGCCCCTCCACACCCGTGGGCGTTTCTCGTTAGGTGGAACGAGAGACTTGAGAAAAGAAATGAGACACAGAGATAAAGTATAGAGAAAGAAAAGTGGGCCCGGGGACTAGCGCTCAGCATACAGAGGACCCACGCCGGCACTGAGTTCCCTCAGTATTTATTGATAATTATCTTTACCATCTTAGAAAAGGGAAGTGGCAGGATAATAGGATCATAGTAGGGAGGTCAGCAGTAAGACATATGAATAAAGATCTCTGTGACATGAATAAGTTTAAGGAAAAGTGCTGTGCCTTGATATGCATACGCAAACATCTTCATAAACCTTTTAGTGCATAAAGAGCAGCATTGCGCTAGCAAGTCCTGCCTTTCACCCTAAGGCGGTTTTCTCCTTTCTCGGTAAACAGAACATACAATCGGGTTTTATACCGAGATGTTTCATTGCCCAGGGACGGGCAGGAGACGGATGCTTTTCTTTATCTCAACCGCCAACAACCGCCAAGAGGCCTTCTTTCCTCTTGTACTGGTCCTCCTCAGCACAGACCCTTCACGGGTGTCAGGCTGGGGGACGATCAGGTCTTTCCCATCCCACGAGGCCATATTTCAGACTCACATGGGGAGAAACCTTGGACAATACC
>NW_016839431.1:0-1717 GCF_001698545.2 Rhinopithecus bieti
CTCAGGATATTTCCTTTTTCACCATGGGCCTATATGGGCTCCCAAATATCACTTTGCAGATTCCACGAAAAGAGTGTTTGCAAACTGCTTCCTGAGGTCTAAGTTGTAATTCTGGGAGATGAAATCACAGATCAGAAACAGTTTCTCAGAACGCTTCTTTCACGTTTTGAACTGATGATATTTCCTTTATCAGCGTAGGCCTCAATAAAGTCCAAAGACGCCCTTCTCAGGTTCTTCAAAGACAGTGTTAATGGACTGCTCTACGAAACATTGGTGTAACTCTGTGAGATGAATTCACACATCACCAAGAAGTTTCTAAGAAAGCTCTTTCTAGTTTTCATCTGAGGATATTTCCTTTGTCACCGTAAGCTTCATTGCGCTAAGAAGTATCCCATTGCAGATTTCCAGAAAACTGTGTTAGCAAACTGATCACTGAAGAGAAATGTGTAAATCTGTGAGTTGCATTCACACTTTGCAGTGTAGTTTCTCAGAAGGCTTCTTTCCAGTTTTGATCTGAGGATATTTCCTTTTCCCCATAGCCCTCAAGGAGCTCCCAAATATCACTTTGGAGAATCCACGACACCAATGTTAGCAAACTGTTCCAAGAAGGGAAGGGTGGACTCTGTGTGATGAAGTCACACATCAGATAGCAATCTCTCAGACAGATTCACTCTAGTTTTTATGTGAGGATATTTCCTTTTTCACCATGGGCCCCAATTGGATCCAAAATATCACTTTGCATATTCCACGAACATAGTGTTAGCAAACTGCTTCTGGGGATTAAGCTGTAACTCTGTGATATGAATTCATAAATCACAAAGAAGTTTCTCAGAAAGCTTCTTTCGCGTTTTCAACTGACAATATTTCCTTTATCAGCTTAGGCCTCAATGCAATCCAAAGAAGCCCTTCTCTGTTTCCTCAAAGACAGTGTTAATGGACTGCTCCCTGAAACATAAGTGTAACTCTGTGAGATGAATTCACACATCACCAAGAAGTTTCTAAGAAAGCTTCTTTCTAGTTTTCATCTGTGGCTATTTCCTTTGTCACCGTAAGCTTCGTTGCACTAACAAGTATCCCATTGCAGATTTCCAGAAAACTGTGTTAGCAAACTGATCACTGAAGAGAAACGTGTAACTCTGTGATTTGCATTCACACACGGCAATGCAGTTTCTCAGAAAGCTGCTCTTTAGTTATTATGTGAGGATATTTCCTTTTCCCCATAGCCCTCAAGGAGCTTCCAAATGTGACTTTGGAGAACCCACGACAATATTGTTAGCAAACTGTTCCAAGAATGGTAGCGTGGAAATCTGTGTGATAAAGTCACACATCAGATAGCAATCTCTTAGAAAGCTTCTCTGTACTTTTTATGGGAGGATATTTCCTTTTTCACCATGGGCCCCTAGTGGATCCAAAATATCACTTGGCAGATTCCACGAACATGGTGTTAGCAAACTGCTTATGAGGATTATGCTATAACTCTGTGAGATGAATTCACAGATCACAGAGAAGTTTCTCAGAAAGCTTCTTTCGCGTTTTGATCTGATGATATTTCCTTTATCAGTGTAGCCTCAATGCGATCCAAAGAAGCCCTTCTCAGTTTCCTGAAAGACATTGTAAATTGACTGCTCAATGAAACATAACTGTAAGTCTGTCAGAGGAATGCACACATCACCAAGCAGTTTCGAAGAAAGCTTCTTGCTAGTTTTCATCTGAGGAC
>NW_016839432.1:0-860 GCF_001698545.2 Rhinopithecus bieti
TGTTCACAGAAGAGAAACGTGTAACTCTGGGAGTTGCATTCCCATATGGCAATGCCGTTTCTCAGAAGGCTTCCTTCCAGTTTTGACCTGAAGATATTTTCTTTTTCACCATAGCCCTGAATGAGCTCCCAAATATCTCTTTGCAGAATCCACGAAACAGTTTTAGCAAAATGTTCCAAGAAGGGAAGGGTGGAACTCTGTGTGATGAAGTCACACATCAGAAAGCAATCTCTCAGAAAACTTCTCTCTGGTTATTAAGTGAGGATATTTATTTTCACCATGGGCCCCTATGGGCTCCCAAGTATCACGTTGCAGAATACACGACAACAGTGTCAGCAAATTGTTCCAAAAGCGAAGGGTGGAATGCTGTGTGATGCAGTCACACATCAGAAGGCAATCTCTCAGAAAGGTTCTCTGTATTTCTTATGTGAGAATAATTCCTTTTTCACAATGGGCCCCTATGGGTGCCCAAATATCTCTTTGCAGGATCCACGAAAAGAGTGTTAGCAAACTGCATCCTCAGGTCTAAGTTGTAACTCTGTGAGATGAATTCACAGATCAGAAAGAGGTTTCTCAGAAAGCTTCTTTCACGTTTTGAACTGACGATATTGCCTTTATCACCCTAGGCCTCAATACTATCCAAAGAAGCCCTTCTCAGGTTCCTCAGAAACAGTGTTAATGGACTGCTCCACGAAACATAAGTGTAACTCTGTGAGATGAATTCACACATCACCAAGAAGTTTCTAAGAAACCTTCTTTCTAGTTTTGGTCTGAAGGTATTTCCTTTGTCACCTCAAGCTTCATTGCGCTAAGAAGTATCTAATTGCAGATATAAAGAAAACTGTGTTAGCAAACTGATC
>NW_016839433.1:0-897 GCF_001698545.2 Rhinopithecus bieti
AATAAATAAAAGATAAGCAAGCGAGCAAGCATCGGACTGTGGTGGTGGCTCATGCCTGTAATCTCAACACTTTGGGAGGCCGAGGCGGGTGGATCACCTGAGGTCAGGAGTTCGAGACTAGCCTGGCCAACAGGGCGGAATCCTGTCTCTACTAAAAATTCAAAAACTAGCCAGGTGTGGTGGTGGGCACCTGTAATCCCATTACTCGGGAGGCTGAGGCAGGAGAATCTCTTGAACCCGGGAGGTGGAAGGTGCAGTGAGCCAAGATCATGCCACTGCACTCCAGCCTGGGCAGAGCCAGACTCCATCTCTAAATAAATAAATAAATAAACATTAGCTAGACGTAGTGGCACGCGCCTGTGGTCCCAGCTATCCGGAGGATGAGGGAGGAGAATCGCTTGAGCCCTGGAGATCGAGGCTGCAGAGAGCCGTGATGGGGCTGCTGCACTCCAGCCTGGGCGACAGAGCAAGACCCTACCTGGAAAGAAAGCCTCCCAAGGCGCCTGGCTCACCGCTCCAGAGCGCGCTCCCGGGTCGGCCCCCGCCCTCCAAGCCAGAGGGAGATGCTGTGGTCCCGCCCTCCGCCTGCATCCTCAGGTTCCTTTGGAGGGAAGGGGAGTGGAGCCCACAGTCCCTGACACCCTTACAGTCCAGCTCAGTGACTTGGGGAAGGGAGTGGCGCATGAGGAGCGCGAAGCCGGAGTCCAAAGGAAGGTCCTTCCATCCCGGCCCCCGACCCGGGATCCGCCGAAGCGACTGCGGACGCGGTTCCCACGCCTGTCCCAGGAGGGCGTGTCCGGGAGGGGGACCGATGCCTACGTCAGACAAGAGGGCGGGAGACTCGCAGGATTCTTGGCCGGCGTGTAGGGGAAAGAGCAGGGAACGTGCGCGGGGACG
>NW_016839434.1:0-997 GCF_001698545.2 Rhinopithecus bieti
ATACTGGCAAACTGAATCTAGCAGCACATCAAAAAGCTTATCCACCATGATGGGCTTCATCCCTGGGATGGAAGGCTAGTTCAACATATCCAAATCAATAAACACAATCCAGCATATAAAAAGAACCAAAGACAAAAACCACATGATTGTCTCAATAGATGCAGAAAAAGCCTTTGACAAAATTCAACAGCCCTTCATGCTAAACTTTCGCAAAAAATTAGGTATTGATGGGACATATCTCAAAATAATAAGACCTATTTATGACAGACCCACAGCCAATATCATACTGAATGGGCAAAAACTGGAAGTATTCCCTTTGAAAACTGGCACAAGACAGAGATGTCCTCTCTCACCACTCCTGTTCAACATAGTGTTGGAAGTCCTGGCCAAGGCAATCAGGCAGGAGAAAGAAATAAAGAGTATTCAATTGGGAAAACAGGAAGTCAAATTTTCCCTGTTCGGAGATGACATGATTGTGTATTTGGAAAACCCCATCATCTCAGCCTAAAATCTCCTTAAGCTGATAAGCAATTCAGCAAAGTCTCAGGATACAAAACCAATGAGCAAAAATCACAAGCATTCTTATACACCAATAACAGACAGAGAGCCAAATCATGAGTGAACTCCCATTTACAGTTACTACAAAGAGAATAAAGTACCTAGGAATCCAACTTACAAGGGATGTGAAGGACTTCTTCAAGGAGAACTACAAACCACTGCTCAATGAAATAAAAGAGGACACAAACAAATGGAAGAACATACCATGCTCATGGATAGGAAGAATCAATATCGTGAAAATGGCCATACTGCCTAAGGTAATTTATAGATTCAATGCCATCCCCATCAAGCTACCAATGACTTTCTTCACAGAATTGGAAAAAATCTAAAGTTCATACGGAACCAAAAAAGAGCCCTCATTGCCAAGATAATTCTAACCAAAAAGAACAAAGCTGGAGGCATCATGCTACCTGACTTCAAACTATACTCCAAGGCTACC
>NW_016839435.1:0-1481 GCF_001698545.2 Rhinopithecus bieti
CACTGCATTCCAGCCTGGGCAACAAGAGCGAGACCCTGTCTCAAAACAAACAAGCAAACAAACAAAAGCAACTTGATTTTATTTTTTTTTATTTTTATTTTTTGAGGCGGAGTCTCGCTCTGTCTCCCGGGCTGGAGTGCAGTGGCCGGTTCTCAGCTCACTGCAAGCTCCGCCTCCCGGATTTACGCCATTTTCCTGCCTCAGCCCCCCGAGTAGCTGGGACTACAGGCGCCCGCCACCTCGCCCGGCTAGTTTTGTGTTTTAGTAGAGACGAGGTTTCATCGTGTTAGCCAGGATGGTCTCGATCTCCTGACCTCGTGATCCGCCCGTCTCGGCCTCCCAAAGTGCTGGGATTACAGGCTTGAGCCACCGCGCCCGGCCAGCAACTTGATTTTTAATACCAAATTATTTCTTTTTCTCTCCAGTGTTCTGCTGCTTTTCCTCCCTACGCTTGACTGAAACTTCCCTTGAATCACTATATTCTTGTCATTGAGACTCTCAGCCTGCAACCGTGGTGGAAGAAAAAAGGGAAGAGAACCCGAAGGCAAGTGAGACATCTCCTTGTCGGTCTCTCCAACGAACAGTGGCTAGAGACCCTCTATATTCCCTGACTCTCAATCCTAGGCGGATGACGGAGCCCAGAACAGAGCCCTGTGAAGCACAGGGGCTGGCTGAAGGAAGAGGCGGATGCGCGGGGCCGCAGGGCGGCGCCTGGGAGCCTGGCAGCACCCAGGGCGGGAGCGCGGAGTGCTGGAGGGCGGCGCTGCGGAGCACGCCTCTGTGGCTGGAACCAGAAGGGAGGTGGACTGTGTTCAACTTTGACAGAAGGCAAGGACTGCAAAGAGAAAGCCTGATAGAACCACAACGCTGATACTGTCTCGACCTGGGCACAGTTAATAATCAGGGCAGGTTAATAGGTAGCCACCCGGACACGGATAGATTTGATGCCGGATGTTGAAAGACTGCGAAGAAGCCTCCTGGGGACAGTGACCAAACTCTCCTTTCAGGGCAAATTTCCATTCTCTTGGGAAAATACAGCCTTGCAATCCAGGGACATTTTTGGAAGGCAGCTTGGTGATCCTTTGCTGTTACAGATTAGGTTTGCCCCATTTAAGTATCACCCCCACCACGACATCTCAAAGCAGCTTATCAAAGAATTCCCTCCAACGTCTCCAGCTCTTTCTCTAAAAGCAGTTCTGGTAAATACAGTTTTCATTTTCTCATTATGTTTGCAGTGCCATTTCAGGGTCCCACCCACTAACTGAGTTCTGACAAAGAGGAACGAGAAGGTGTGAACTCAGAGCTGCCTCCTAGGATGACCGCGACTGTGCCCCATACAGGACACGCAGCCCTGGTGGGCTCCCAGCCCCGCGGGCCCGCAGCTGCTCAGCAGCCTGTGCACCCCTGGGGCTGTGGGCACCTAAAGAAGAGAGCCTAGGCTCCAGATGGAAGCTTGCTGGTCAAAAAAGTCTAAAGTGGCC
>NW_016839436.1:0-1716 GCF_001698545.2 Rhinopithecus bieti
GCTGGGTATGTAGTTCCTCCTTTAGCTCTGAGAAGTTTGATTGACTGAAGCCTTCTCTTCTCAACTCGTCAAAGTCATTCTCCATCCAGGTTTGATCTGTTGCTGGCAATGAGCTGTGTTCTTTGGAGGGGGAGATGCACTCTGATTTTTTGAATTTCCAGCTTTTCTGCCCTGCTTTTTCCCCTTCTTTGTGGTTTTATCTGCCTTTGGTCTTTGATGCTGGTGACGTACTTATGGGGTTTTGGTGTGGGTGTCCTTTCTGTTTGTTAGTTATCCTTCTAACAGTCAGGACCCTCAGCTGTAGGTCTGTTGGAGATTGCTTGAGGTCCACTCCAGACCCTGTTTCCCTGGGTATCAGTAGCCGAGGCTGCAGAGGATAGAAAATTACTGAACAGCAAGTGCTGCTGTCTGATTCTTGCTCTGGAAGCTTCATCTCAGGGGTGTACCCCACTGTGTGAAGTGTGAGGTGTTGGTCTGCACCTAGTGAGGGATGTCTCCCAGTTAGGCTACTCAGTGGTCAGGGACCCACTTGAGCAGGCAATCTGTCTGTTCTCAGATCTCAACCTCTGTGCTGGGAGATCCACTGCTCTCTTCAAAGCTGTCAGACAGCTGTCAGACTCCTCCCAGAGGTGGAGTCTACAGAGACAGGCAAGCCTTCTTGAGCTGTGGTGGGCTCCACCCAGTTCGAGCTTCCTGGAGGCTTTGTTTACCTCCTTAAGCCTCAGCAATGGCAGTCACCCCTCTCCCAGCCTTGCTGCTACCTTGCAGTTAGATCTCAGTCTGCTGTGGTAGCAATGAGGGAGGCTCCGTGGGCGTGGAACCCTCCGGGCCAAGTGTGGGATATAATCTCCTGGTGTGCCGTTTGCTAAGACCCTTGGTTAAGCGCAGTATTAGGGTGGGAGTCACCCAATTTTCTAGGTGTTGGGTGTCTCAGTTTCCCTTGTCTAGGAAAAGGAATTCCCTTCCCCCTTGCACTTGCCAGGTGAGGCGATGCCTCGCCCACTTCAGCTCTCGCTGGTTGGGCTGCACCAGCTGACCAGCACTGATTGTCCAGCACTCCCCAGTGAGATGAACCCGGTACCTCAGTTGAAAATACAGAAATCCCTCGTCTTCTGTGTCGCTTGCTCTGGGAGCAGGAGACTGGAGCTGTTCCTATTTGGCCATCTTGCTCCTGACCAAAAGCTGAAAATTCTAAATATCAGAGCATCTCTTCTCATACAAAGGAACGCAGCTCCTTGCCAGCAACAGAACAAAGCTGGACGGAGAATGACTGATGAGTTGAGAGAAAAAGACTTCAGATGATCAGTAATAACAGACTTCTCTGAGCTAAGGAGAGTGTTCAAACCTATCGCAAAGAAGCTAAAACCTTGAAAAAAGATTAGACGAATGGCTAACTAGAATAAACAGCATAGAGAAGACGTTAAATAACCTGATGGAACTGAAAACCATATCACGAGCACTACGTGATGCATGCACAAACTTTAGTAGCCGATTCCATCAACTGGAAGAAAGTGTATCAGTGATTGAAGATCAAATGAATCAAATGAAGTGAGAAGAGAAGTTTAGAGAAAAATAAGCAAAAAGAAATGAACAAAGCCTCCAAGAAATATGGGACTATGTAAAAAGACCAAATCTACTCCTTATTGGTGTACCTGAAAGTGACGGGGAGAATGGAGCCAAGTTGGAAAACGGTCTTCAGGATATTATCCGGGAGAA
>NW_016839437.1:0-1485 GCF_001698545.2 Rhinopithecus bieti
TGCAGTATTTCTTTTTTGGTACCTGTCTTAGTTTGCTGAGTATGATGGCCTCCAGCTCCATCCATGTTCCTTCATAGGACACAATCGCATTTTTTTTTCTCTGCATAGTATTCCATGGTGTTTATGTGCTACTTTTCCTTTATTCAGTCTACCATTGATGGGCATTTAGGTTGATTCCATGTTTTTGCTATCTGAATAGTGCTGTAATGAACACACACATGCATGTGTCTTTATAAGGGAATGGTTTATATTCCTTTGGACATATACCCAGTAATGAGATTGTTGGGTCAACAATATTATAGGTCAAATTGTATTTCTTTCTTTAGGTCTCTAAGGAATTGCTGCACTGTCTTCCACAATCGTTGAACTAATTTACACCCCCACCCACAGTGCATAAGTGTTTCTTTTTCTCTGCAACCTTGCCAGCATCTGTTGTGTTTTGACTTTTTAATAATAGCCATTCTGACTGGTGAGAAATGGTATCTCCTTTGGTTTTGATTTCCATTCTCTAGTGGTAAGTGATATTGACCTTTTTCTCATATGCTTGTTGGCCATATGCATGTTTTCTTTTTAAGAAGTATCTGTTCCTGTCCTTTGTTGATTTTTTAAGAGGTTATTTGTTTAAGAGTTTATTTCCCTTTTGACATCATCATTTTTTTCTGTCATTTGTTTGATCGCATTGTGCTTATCTGCTTACAATTATATATTTTATTCTCATGCAGTTTTCTACGTACTTTCTCTCTCTATATATACATACATGTGTGTGTGTATATATATGTATATATATGTGTGTATATATATATGGCTTATAACTTCCTAATTTGAATTCCAAAACCTTATATATCTCTACAGATTAGCTCTTTTATTTTTTATTTATTTTGTTTTTCCAAGATAGAGTCTTGCTCTGTCACCCAGCCTGGAGTGCAGGGGCACGATCTTGGTTCACTGCAACCTTTGCCTCCTGGGTTCAAGCAATTCTCCTGCTTCAGGCTCCTGAGTAGCTGGGGTTACAGGTGCCCGCCACTATGCCTGGCTGATTTTTATATTTTTAGTAAAGACGAGGTTTCACCATGTTGGTCAAGCTGGTCTCAAACTCTTGACTTCCTGATCTGCCCACCTCGGTGTTCCAAAGTGCTGGCATTACAGGCGTGAGCCACTGTGCCTGGCCTCTTGTATTTTTTTTCTGTGTGTGTGTGTGTGTAATTTATGAATCTGAGGCAGAGAAGATTGATGATAGGAGCATATGCAGGGCTTAGTCTCTGCTTAACTGAGTTCTAACTAGCCTGGAACTATTGAGAAGACAAGTGGTAGTTTCAGAGAAGTAGGCCTGAATATGGGATGCATCACTCACTAGGGGTTTGACCACTGACAAGGTAAACTTGCTTATTCTCAGTTTTCTCCTCTATAAAATGGAGGTAAAATACTTGGCTTGTATAATTGTTGCTAAATTCTATATGTAGACTGGCATACATTGGTTGCCCAATA
>NW_016839438.1:0-864 GCF_001698545.2 Rhinopithecus bieti
CCAGGTGTGGTGGCGTGTACTATAGTCCCAGCTACTCGGGAGGCTGAGGTAGGAGAATCACTTGAACCCAGGAGGCGGAGGTTCCAGTGAGCCGAGATCACATCACTGCACTGCAGCCTGGGTGACAGAGAGTCTGCCTCAAAAAAGGAAAGAAGGAGGAAAGGAAAGGAAAGGAAAGAAGAAGAGAAGGAAAGAAAAGAAGAAGGGAAGGAAAGGAAAGCAAAGCAAAGCATGAGTAAATGTACCTTGATAGTTTTTTCAAGGGTTTGGAGCTTTTCGTTTGTTTTGAAAATACGCACTTACTCCACATACAGTCAGGCTCCTGGGTCTCATGCACTGTATAAGTTCTCTCTCTTTTTCCTTCTTCTATTCCTCCTCCTCCCCTCTCTCTATCTCCCCCACAATCTTTCTCCAATTTTAAGCACCTCTAGGCCACAGAATGTGTCTTATTAAACTAGGCTAGTGACCAGCAGAATGCCCATCACACAATAGAGAGTCCCTGATTTCTTTCTTTCTTTTTTTTTTTTTTTTGTGAGACGGAGCCTCGCTGTCACCCAGGCTGGAGTGCCGTAGCACGATCTTGGCTCACTGTAATCTCCACCTCCTGGGTTCAAGCTATTCTCCTTCCTCAGTCTCCCAAGAGGCTGGGATTACAGGTGCCCACTACCACGCCTGGCTAACTTTTGTAATTTTAGTAAAGATGGGGTTTCACCATGTTGGCCAGGCTGGTCTTGAACTCCTGACCTCAAGTGATCTGTCCACCTCGGCCTCCCAAAGTGCTGGGATTACAGGCGTGAGCCACCATGCCCGGCCAAGACTCCCTGAGATTTGTCAAACCCAGGTCAATAGTCAGTTACCGATTCA
>NW_016839439.1:0-655 GCF_001698545.2 Rhinopithecus bieti
AAGCTTCTCTTCAGTTTCGGTCTGAACATATTTCCTTTTTTACCGTAAGCCTCAAAGTACTCCTGAATATCCAATCATACGCTAAACATACACCGGGTTAGAAAACTGCTCAATGCCTGATTGCCCTAGACAGAACTTCCAACACTATGTTGAATAGGAGTGGTGAGAGAGGGCATCCCTGTCTTGTGCCAGTTTGCAAAGGGAATTTTCCAGTTTTGCCCTTTCAGTATGACATTAGCTGTGGGTTTGTCTTAAATAGCTCTTATTATTTTGAGGTACGTTCCATCAATACCAAATTTATTGAGCGTTTTTAGCATGAAGGGCTGTTGAATTTTGTCAAAAGCTTTCTCGGCATCTATTGAGATAATCATGTGTTTCTTGTCTTTGGTTCTGTTTATATGCTGGATTACGTTTATTGATTTGCGAATGTTGAACGAGCCTTGCATCCCAGGGATGAAGCCCACTTGATCATGGTGGATAAGCTTTTTGATGTGCTGCTGAATCCGGTTTGCCACTATTTTATGAGGATTTTTGCATCGATTTTTATCAGGGATATTAGTCTAAAATTCTCCTTTTTTGTTGTGTCTCTGCCAGGCTTTGGTATCAGGACTTGCTTTATGAATCTGGGTGCTCCTGTATTGGGTGCATATATATT
>NW_016839440.1:0-536 GCF_001698545.2 Rhinopithecus bieti
TAACCCTGTGGGGGAAGGCAGCGCGGGGGCCACTGTGGGAGGAGGCGGGGCTCCTGGAGCTGCACAGTCAGGGTCTGGGATCAGGGTTTGCGGTTCGTGTCATTGAAGGCACTGGGCGGGGGAAACTCCCAGGGCCCCAGGCACCTACTTCTCCTGAGAGCAAGTTGAAGAGCTGGGTGGCAAAGGTGACCAGGCCCTGGGAGTGGGGGTTATAGGAGCCGCAGAGCGAGGAGGTGTTGGAGCCGGGAGGGCCTGGGGGAGCGCCTCCCAGCCAGGTGGGCAGCAGGATCATGCAGGCCATAAGCACAGAGGCCAGCACGTTGAGGAGGAGCAGGAAGCGCAGCAGGGAGAAGTAGGACTCCGTGCCGGCGCCAAACTGGCCTGCAGGGGGCAGCAGAGAGAGGCTCAGGTTCCTTCCCGGGAGCAGGACCAGCTCCTCCCATCCCGGCACTGGGGGCCCAGCCGTGCCTTGCTTTCTTTCTATTTATTATTATTGTTGTTGTTGTTGTTGTTGTTATTATTATTATTATTATTAT
>NW_016839441.1:0-536 GCF_001698545.2 Rhinopithecus bieti
TCCATCTTTTCTTTTCTTTTCTTTTCTTTTGCTTTTGCTGTGGGTCTCCCTGAATATCCAGTCTCCACTAGGATTTTCAGGGCAGGCAAAAACTCCAGCCTCACATATACACATATTCTCAGGTTTCAGAAACATGGGCAGCCCGGGGCCAATCAGGGATGTGAGAATGGATCCAAGGAGCACCCCCTCCCCAACACCCTCACAGCTCCTCCATACTGATGCTGACGAGTTGAATGTTGGTTTGGTCCGAGCCTAGGGGGTTGGTGGCTGTGCATGTGAAGAGGGCGTAATCCTGGGCTGCAGACACGTTGGCAATGGTCAGGAGGCTGCTGTAGACACCACCCTGGTGGTATGTGTGCTCCGTGTACCTAGAGAGAAGGTAGGGCACCACTCACCCTTTCATTCACCCAACCACTTATGCTTGGAATCATCTATACAGACATCCATTCATTTAACTATCTGCCTATCTATCCATTTATCCATTAATCTTTTCATCCACTCATCCATTCACTTACTCATTCCTCCACGCATTCATC
>NW_016839442.1:0-2062 GCF_001698545.2 Rhinopithecus bieti
TTACATTGAGAAGATTGCTAACACTTTTTTCGTGGAATCTGTCATGGGATATTTGGGAGCACATTGAGGAATATGGTTAAAAAGGAAATATCCTCAGTCTTAAACCAGAAAGATGATTTCTGAGAAACAGCTTTGTGATGTGTGAATTCATCTCACAGAGTTACACCATTCTATTTATGGATCTGTTTGGTAGCACTGTTTTGGGGGAATCTGAGAAGGGATATTGTGGACTGCATTGAGGCTTATGGTGAAAAAGCAAATATCCTCAGATAAAAACTAGAAAGAAGCTTTCTGAGAAACTGCCTTGTGATGTGTAAATTCATCTCACAGAGTTACACCGTTCTTTTCATTGAGCAGTTTGCTAACACTGTTTTCTTTTAATCTGCAATATGATATTTTGGAGTGCTTTGAAGATTATGATGACAAAGGAAATATTCTCATCCAAAAACCAGAGAGATGCTATCTGAGAAACAGCTTTGTGATGTGTTAATTCATCTCACAGTGTTACACCATGCTTTTCATGGAGCAGTTTGGTAGCACTGTTTTTGATTAATCTGATAGGGGATATTTTGGATTGCATTAAAGCCTATGGTGACAAAGTAAATATCCTCAGATAAAAACTAGAAAGATTTCTGAGAAAGTTCTTTGTGATGTTTGAATTCATCTCACCGAGTTACACCTTTCCTTTTCATGGAGCAGTTTGCTGACACTGTTGTTATGGAATCTACAGAGGGATATTTGGGAGTGCATTGAGGCCTGTGGTGAAAAAGTAAATATCTTCAGATAAAAACTAGAAAGAAACTTTTGAGAAACTTCTTTGTGATGTGTGAATTCATCTCACAGAGTTACACTGTTCTTTTATTGAGCAGTTCGCTAACACTGTTTTCTTGGAATCTGCAATGGGACATTTCAGAGCACATTGAAGTTTATGGTTACAAAGGATAAATCCTCAGACAAAGCTAGAAAGAAGCTTTCTGAGAAACTACTTGGTGATTTGTGAATTCATCTCATTGATTTACACAAAACATATCATGGAGCAGTTTGGTAGCACTGTTTTGGGGAATTTGAGAAGGGATATTTTGGATTGCATTGAAGCCTACAGTGACAAAGGGAATATCATCAGATTAAATCTAGAAACAGGCCTTCCTAGAAAGTTTTTGGGATGTGTGAATTCATCTCACATAGCTACACCTTTGTTTTCATGGAGCAGCTTGCTGGCACTGTTTTTGTGGAATCTGCAAAGGGATATTTTGGAGCCCATTGAGGCCTATAGTGTAAAAGTAAATATCCTGAGATAAACACTAGAAGGAGGCTTTATGAGAGACTTCCTTGTGATGTGTGAATTCATGTCACAGAGATACACTATTCTATTCATTGAGTAGTTTGCTAACACTGTTTTCTTTTAATCTGCAGTATGATATTTTGGAGAACTTTGAAGCTTATGGTTACAAAGGAAATATCCTCATATAAAAACTACAAAGATGCTATCTGAGAAACAGCTTTGTGAAGTGTTAATTCATCTCACAGAGTTACACCGTTATTTTCAAGAGCAGTTTGGTAGCACTGTTTTTAGGAAATCTGAGAAGGGATATTTTGTATCTCATTGAAGCCTGTGGTGACTAAGGAAATATCCTCAGATAAAAACTAGATAGAAGCTTTCTGAGAAAGTTCTTGATGATTTGTGAATTCATCTCACAGAGTTACACCTTTATTTTCATAGAGAAGTTTGCTAACACACTTTTCGTGGAATCTGCAAGTGGATATTTGGGAGGGACCTGAGACATATGGTGAAAAAAATATATACGCAGATAAATACTAGAAAGAAGCGTTCGGAGAAACTGCTTTGTGATGGGTGAATTCAGCTCACAAAGTTACACCGTTGTTTTCATGGAGCAATTTGGTAGCACTGTTTTTGGGGAATCTGAGAAGGGATATTTTGGATCACATTGAAGACTATGGTGACAAAGGAAATATCCTCAGATAAAACCTAGAAGGATGCTTTCTGAGAAAGTTCTTTGTGATGTGTGAATGTGTGAATTCATCTCACAGAGTTGCACCTTTC
>NW_016839443.1:0-532 GCF_001698545.2 Rhinopithecus bieti
CGGAGAATGACTTTGACGAGTTGAGAGAAGGCTTCAGTCGATCAAACTTCTCAGAGCTAAAGAGGAACTATGAACCCAGAGTAAAGAAACTAAAAACCTTGAAAAAAGATTTGACAAATGGATAACTAGAATAATCAATGCAGAGAAGTCCATAAACGACCTGATAGAGATGAAAACCATGACACGAGAACTACGTGACAAATGCACAAGCTTCAGTAACCGACTCAATCAACTGGAAGAAAGAGTATCAGTGATTGAAGATCAAATGAATGAAATGAAGTGAGAAGAGAAGTTTAGAGAAAAAAGAGTAAAGAAATGAACAAAGCCTCCAAGAAATATGGATTATGTGAAAAGACCAAATCTACATCTGATTGGTGTACCAGAAAGTGACAGGGAGAATGGAACCAAGTTGGAAAACACTTTGCAGGATATCATCCAGAGAACTTCCCCAACCTAGCAAGGCAGGCCAACATTCAAATTCAGGAAATGCAGAGAATGTCACAAAGATACTCCTCGAGGAGAGCAACTCCAA
>NW_016839444.1:0-1481 GCF_001698545.2 Rhinopithecus bieti
AACAGAACTGCAGCTGAGGGTTCTGACTGTTAGAAGGAAAACTAACAAACAGAAAGGACACCCACACCAAAACCCCATCTGTATGTCACCATCATCAAAGATCAAAGGTAGATAAAACCACAAAGAAGGGGAGAAACCAGAGCAGAAAAGCTGAAAATTCTAAAATCAGAGCACCTCTTCTCCTCCAAAGGAACACAACTCCTCACCAGCAATGGAACAAAGCTGAATGGAGAATGACTTTGATGAGTTGAGAGAAGAAGGCTTCAGATGATCAGTAATTACAAACTTCTCTGAGCTAAAGGAGGATGTTCAAACCCATTGCAAGGAAGCTAAAACCTTGAAAAAAGATTAGATGAATGGCTAACTAGAATAAACAGTATAAAGAAGACCTTAAATGACCTGATGGAGCTGAAAATCATGGCACAAGAATTAGGTACCGTATGCACAAGTTTCAGTAGCTGATTTGATCAACTGGAAGAAAAAGTATCAGTGGTTGAAGATCAAATGAATGAAATGAAGCTAGAAGAGAAGTTTAGAGAAAAAAGAGTAAAGAAAAATGAACAAAACCTCCAAGAAATATGAGACTATGTGAAAAGACCAAATCTACATCTGATTGGTGTACCTAGAAGTGACGGGGAGAATGGAACTAAGTTGGAAAACATTCTTCAGGACATCATTCAGAACTTCCCTAACCTAGCAAGGCAAATTCAGGAAATACAGAGAGCAACTCCAAGGCACATAACTGTCAGATTCCCCAAAGTTGAAATAAAGGAAAAAATGTTAAGGGCAGCCACAGAGAAAGGTCTGGTTACCCACAAAGGGAAGCCCATCAGACTAACAGTGGATCTCTTGGCAGAAACTCTAGAAGCCAGAAGAGAGTAGGGACCAATATTCAACATTCTTAAAGAAAAGAATTTTCAACCCAGAACTTCATATCCAGCTGAACTAAGCTTCATAAGTGAAGGATAAATGCTTACAAACAAATGCTGAGAGATTTTGGCACCACCAGCCCTGCCCTACAAGAGCTCCTGAAGGAAGCACTTAACATGGAAAGGAACAACCAGTACCAGCCACTGCAATAATGTGCCAAATTGTAAAGACCATCGATGCTACAAAGAAACTGCATCAACTAATGAGCAAAATAACAAGCTAACATCATAATGACAGGATCAAATTCACACATAACAATATTAACCTTAAATGTAAATGGGCTAAATGCTCCAATTAACACAGACTGGCAAATTGGATAAAGAGTCAAGACCCATCAGTGTGCTGTATTCAGGAGACCCATCTCACATGCAGAGACACACATAGGCTCAAAATAAAGGGATGGAGGAAGATCTACCAAGCAAATGGAAAAAAAAAAAAAAAAAAAAAAAGCAGGGGTTGCAATCCTAGTCTCTGATAAAACAGACTTTAAACCAACAAAGATCAAAAGAGACAAAGAAGGCCATTACATAATGGTAAAGGGGTCAATTCAA
>NW_016839445.1:0-2550 GCF_001698545.2 Rhinopithecus bieti
AGGCCCTAAATGCCTATTAATGATAGACTCGATAAAGAAAATATGGTATGGTCAGAAGCTGTGACCCATACCTGCAATCCCAGCACTTTGGGTAGGCTGAGGCAGGTGGATTGTCTGAACTTAGAAGTTTGAGACTAGACTAAGCAACATGGCAAACTCCTGTCTCTGAGGAAAAAAAAAAAAAAAAAAAAAAAATTGGCCAGGCGTAGTAACGCAAACATGTAGTTCCAGATACTTAAGGGGATGAGGTAGGAGAGAATTGCTTGAGCCTGAAAGGTTGAAGCTAAAGTAAGCCAATATCATGCCATGGCACTCTAGCCTGGGCAGTAAGGGAGACCCTGTCTCCAAAAATAAAAGATTTAGTGAAAACAAAGTATGGTACATAGACATCATACAATACGCTGCAGCAATTAAAAAGAAAATGATGTCCTTTACAATAACATCGATGAAGCTGGAGATCATTATTTTTAGAAAACTAATGCAGAGTCTGGGCACAGTGGCTCACGCCTGTGATCCCAGCACTTTGGGAGGCCAAAGTGGGCGGATCACCTGAGGTTGGGAGTTCGATACCAGCCTGACCAACATGGAGAAACCCCATCTCTACTCAAAATACAAAAAAATTAACTGGGCATAGTCACGCATGCCTGTAATCCCAGCTACTCAGGAGGCTGAGGCAGGAGAATTGCTTGAATCAGGGAGGCAGAGGTTGCAGTGAGCTGGCATCATGCCATTGCACTCCAGCCTGGGCACGAACAGTGAAGCTCCGTCTCAAAATAAATACATTAATTAATTTAAAAATCAGACTTTATTAAAGATCTTCTGGAGAAAAGAATCCTGCAAAACAAGGTCTTCAACTTACTTTACATATTAAAATTTGAGAGGTGCCTTCTAACCCAACATGTCTTTTCCATCTGAAAAATATTCACAACTCATTCTGTATGAAGAAAATACAGCACTGAAAAATATACATGTTGGTGAGGCCGGGCGAGGTGGCTCATGCCTGTAATCCCAGCACTTTGGGAGGCCGAGGCGGGTGGATCATTGCCAAGACCAGCTCGGTCGGGGAGACCCTAGCCCAGCGTGCTGGGGGAATTAAAGATTCACACACAGAAATATAGAGGTGTGGAGTGGGAAATCAGGGGTCTCACAGCCTTCGGAGCTGAGGGCCTCTAGCAGAGATTTACCCCTGTATTTATTAACAGCAAGCCAGTGATAAGCATTGTTTCTATAGATTATACATTAACTAAAAGTATTCCTTATGGGAAATAAAGGGATGGGCCAAAGTAAAGGGATGGGTTCGGCTAGTTATCTGCATTAGGAGCATGTCCTTAAGGCAGAGATCGCTCAGGTTATTTTTTTTAGTTTAAGAACACCTTTACACAGTTTTCCGCCCTTGGTGGGCCAGATGTTCCTTGCCTTCATTCCAGTAAACCCACAACGATCCAGCATGGGCGTCATGGCCATCACGAACATGTCACAGTGCTGCAGAGATTTTGTTTATGACCAGTTTTGGGGCCAGTTTATGGCCAGATTTTGGGGGGCCTGTTCCCAACAGATCATGATGTCAGGAGTTCAAGACCAGCCTGGCTAACATAGTGAAATCCCATCTCTACTAAAATTCAAAAATTAGCCAGTCGCGGCGGCAGATGACTCTAATCCCAGCTACTAGGGAGGCTGAGGCAGGAGAATCGCTTGAACCCGGGAGGCAGGGGTTGTGGTGAGCCAAGATCGAGCCACTGCACTCCAGTCTGAGCAACAGAGTGAGACCCTGTCCCCCTCCAAAAACAAAACAAAAAAAGTATATATATTTATATATATACACATGTTCGTGTTCATGCCCTTAATTTTATACTTTATTATCTATCATTATAAGAACTGATGTTGTGGATCTTATGCTATTCTTTTTTCTCAGTTAGAGAATACATTAGAGAATATTTCTGTGTTGAAAATTATTTTATTGGATAATTTTAGTAAGTCCTATAAATCAGAGCCAGTCCTCTTTACTCTGTCATTACACCTTAAGTCAAATTAAAAATTATGCCCATGGCCACGTGGTAAAAATGTGTGTGTGTGTCAGCGACCACTGCAATTTAGAGATGTGGCCAAAGAATTCTCTCTGGAGGCGTGGCACTGCCTGGACACTGCACAGCGGAATTTCCCTAGGGATGTGATGTTAGAGAACTACAGAAACCTGGTCTTCCTTGGTGAGGATAACTTAAGTACATAATTTGTAATATATCCTAAAGGTTTTATTTCTCTTTTTTGTAGAATGTGTTTTAGTCATTTATTCTTTGCATAAAAGAGTTTCAGATCCCCTTTTCCCAGAAAATCTTCAAAATTTTGTTCATTTAGAAAAGAATTCTTCAAGATGTTTCATTTGAATCCAAACTTCCCACATTCCTGAGTTGAGCTGTATTCTTCACTCTAAATTAGTGGTAATTCCAGAAATGTAGTGGCATAAAATATTGTTGCCCCACTTGAAAATCTAATTGCCACCACCAATTTTTGATTAAGTAGTACCAGATAGTAAAATTAAGAAACCTACAAATT
>NW_016839446.1:0-536 GCF_001698545.2 Rhinopithecus bieti
TGGGATACTTCTGAACGCAATGAAGCTTGCAGTGACAAAGGAAATATCTCAGAAAAAACTAGAAAGAAGCTTTCGTAGAAACTTCTTGGTGATGTGTGAATTCATCTCACAGAGTTTCACTTATGTTTCATGCAGCTGTCCATTATCACTGTTTTTGAGGAACCTGAGAAGGACTTCTTTGGATCGCATTGATACCTACGCTGATAAAGAAAATATCATCGGTTCCAAACGTGAAAGAAGCTTTCTGAGAATCTTCTCTGTGATCTGTGAAATACTCTCACAGAGTTACAGCTGAGTTCTCAGGAAGCAGTTTTCTAACACTCTTTTCGTGGAATCTGCAAGGAGAGATTTGGAAGCCCATAGGGGCCCATGGTGAGAGAGGAAATATCCTCACGTAATTATTAGACAGAAGCTTACTGAGAGATTCCTTTCTGATGGGAGACTTCATCACACATAGTTCCACCCTTCCCTTCTTGGTACAGTTTGCTAACTCTGTTATCTTGTGTTCTGCAAAGTGATATTTAGGAGTGATTGAA
>NW_016839447.1:0-894 GCF_001698545.2 Rhinopithecus bieti
TTCGAATAAGAATTGGCATGTAGAATCTGCCCACTTTACCAGTATGAAGCAGCAAAATCTTTTTTTTTTTTTTTTTTTGAGATGGAGTCTCGTTCTGTCACCCAGACTGGAGTACAGTGGTGCGGTCTCGGCTCACTGCAACCTCCGCCACCTGTGCTCAAGTGATTCTCCTGCCTCAGCCTCCAAATTGCATGATTTATTTTCCTGTTTTATATACTTAGTATATGAAAACTCTGCAAACTTTATTAATACAAATGACATGCCAGAACTTATGAGAATCCAGCATTTTCCCATGCAAATTAGTAGTGATGTGGAATTCCTGGGCTGGTTTGGTTTTATAAGACATAGGGGTGGATTCTTTGCCTAATTTCTGTGGAGCTAACAATTGCTAATCACCCAGCACTCTTACCTCCCCCAACAGCCCAGGTGAGGGGTGCTACCCCTGCTGTCGTGTTGAGAGGCGGGAGACTGAGGCTTAGATGAGCAGGTGACACGTTACTGTCCAGCCCCACCCACCCCGTCGTTTCCTGCCATGGCTTGGTTATCTTCCTGCAAGAAAGGATAGGCAACCCTGGTGCTGGGTAGAATTCCTTGGGAACCCCTTTCCATCCTTCAGGCAGTTCTTGCTTTATGGTGGTGGCTCACGGGGAGGCCTTTGGCCCACTGAGAATGTGATTCATGTTGTAACATGACTGTCTCTCTGTCCAGTTGCTGTCTATTGGGTGATTTGTAAACAGACGTTTATTGCTCACAGCTCTGGAGGCTGGGAAGTCCAAGGTCAAGGCAGTCTGAGGTCAAGGCGTCTGCAGATCTGGTGGCCCAGGGCCTGTGATTCACAGATGGCAGCATCTCGCCGGGTCTCACGTGGCAGCAGGCGTCTCGTCGGGCCTCACG
>NW_016839448.1:0-3259 GCF_001698545.2 Rhinopithecus bieti
TAAGACAGGGAGAATTGTTTGAACCCAGGAGGCAGAGGTTGTAGTGAGCCAAGATTGTGCCACTGCACTCCAACCTGGGCGACAGAGTGAGACTGTCCCGGAAAAAAAAAAAAAAAAAGGCTGGGCGTGGTGGCTCATGCCTGTAATCCCAGCACTTTGGGAGGCTGAGGTGGGCAGATCATGAGGTCAGGAGTTCGAGACCAGCCTGGCCAACATGGTGAAACCCCATCTCTACTAAAAATACAAAAATTAGCCAGGTATAGTGGCAGGCACCTGTAATCCCAGCTACTCAGGAGGCTGAGGCAGGGGAATCACTTGAACCTGGGAGACGGAGGTTGCGGTGAGCCAAGATCGCACCATTGCACTCCAGCCTGGGCGACAGAGTGAGACTCTGTCTCAAAAAAAAAAAAAAAAAAAAGCAACAACAAAATAAAAAGTTATGTACTTAATGCCACTGAATTGTACACTTTAAAATTGTTAAAATGGTAACTTTTAATCTTATGTATACCTTATAATAAAAAAAGTTAAAACAGAAGACAAGAAATCAAAAGAAAAAGTGTTGGGGGCAACTTAGAATGTGTATATCCTCTAGATATCACCTTTCTCCCATCCACTAAACTCCCAATCTTAACAGCAGGATCAACAGCTGCTACTTGGCCAGCACTTATTCTGTACCAGGTACTCTTTCAGCACTTTCTTTTTTTTTTTTTTTTTTTTTTTTTGAGATGGAGTCTCGCTGTGTCTCCCAGGCTGGAGTGCAGTGGCAAGATCTCGGCTCACTGCAAGCTCCTACTCCTGGGTTCCAGCAATTCTCCAGACTCAGCCTCCCAAGTAGCTGGGATTACAGGCACCCACCACCACGCCCGGCTAATTTTTGTATTTTTGGTGGAGACAGGGTTTCACTATGTTGGCCAGGCTGGTCTTGAACTCCTGACCTCATGATCCTCCCGCCTTGGCCTCCCAAAGTGCTGGGATTACAGGCATGAGCCCTGTAGCTGGGGGAACCTGACCTACTCATGAACAAGTGTGCTTCCTGCAGCAGGGGTCCTCGGTGGGGCAGATAAACCACCTCATGGAGAAAATGTGCAGAGGTTTCAGAGGTCCTGGGGGCAGATGGGTAGCTTGAAAAGCCCTCTAGATGATCCAGCTACATCTGCCTCTCCCAACCCCCGAAAATCACTGCCCCACTTACGATCCATTTCCACATCTTCTCAGGCTTCCACAGCCTTGTTCTTGCTCTTACTCTGCCTAGGATTCTCTTCCTTTCCTGGCAAACTCCTAGGTGTCCTTTAAGCCCCAGATTAAATGCCCTTCCTCTGTGAAGTCCTTCTTGGCAACCCCAGCCAGAGTTAATTCTCTTCCCTGTGTGATCTTCAGGCTCTATGTACATTATTATTGCAGCTGACATTTATGAGGCACCTACTAGGTGCAAGGCACTGTTCTGAGTACTTCACATATAGCAACCCAGTTTTACTGTTAGTCTTCACAGTAACCCTAAGAGACAAGTTATTTTTATTTTATAGATGAGAAAACTGAAGCACAGAGAGGCTAGGTACATTGCCCAAGGTCAAAGAGCTAGTAAGTGCCAGAGCCAATACTGGGACCTGACAGCCTCCTTCCTTTGCCAGTATAGTGTTTGCTCTCATACTTTCCCTCTAACACAACTCTGTGTCTGTTGTTGATGACTGCAGTCCCTGCTGCCCAGCCCACTCTACTTGAGGGCTCGGTGATGGCTGCTTCTTTGTATGTGCCTGACACAGACCGGGCGGTTTAACAAATATTTGTTGAATGAATACATCCCTGGATGAGTGAATGACTGGCAGCAAGAATATGGGACAAGTGCCAGATGCGGTGGCTCACTCCTGTAATCCCAGCACTTTGGGAGCCCGAGGCAGGTGGATCATCTGAGGTCAGGAGTTTGAGACCAGCTTGACCAACATGGTGAAACCCCATCTCTACTAACAATACAAAAAAATTAGCCGGGCATGGTGGCGGGCACCTGTAATCCCAGCTACTCGGGAGGCTGACGCAGGAGAATCACTTGAACCCAGGAGGCGGAGATTGCGGTGAGCCAAGATTGTGCCACTGCACTCCAGCCTGGGTGACAGAGAGAGACCCTGTCTCAAAAAAAAAAAAAAAAAAGAGTATGGGACAAAGAGGTGGAAAACCTGTGTTATGGCTCCAGCTCTGCTACCAATTAACTTGGAGCAAAGTAACTTCTCACTCTGGTCTGTTTCTGCCCCTTCTGTAAATACTCTCCAAGGATCACTTTGGCTGTGGCGTTCTGTGAGTCCAGGCCCACAAAGTGTCCCTTCTGTGAGTCAGCTCACCTGCATCGTGTGGGCAGTGGCCTGGACACTCAGGGTCACCCCTCAATGACAGGGTGTTGGGACAGATAACTGAATTGCCTCCAGGTTGTCCTCTGACTCCAGAGACGCCAAAGGAGCAGCAGGATAGAGGCGGGGGGAGCTGGGAGGGAGAGTTCTCAAAATTATTTTCCAGGAGCCCCAGACCAGGCAGGCAGGGCTGGGCTTGAGGTCACTGCTGGCCTCAGACATGGGGCTCTGACTGCTGCAGTCAGCTGGGGAGCCTGCTGTGTCCCAACCTTACACTGCTCCACCCTTGGCATCAGGAAAATGACAGACTCAGGAGCCCACGGTGCTGCCAGCAGGGGTTGCCATGTGCCTCAAACATTCTCAGGGGAGTGGAGTGCGTGGCCCTCCGAGTGTGGCAGCCCACGTCGAAAGGGGCAGACCAACCTGTGTGCAGTGAAGCAAGGAACACGCAAATCAGCATCTGAGCATGCCCCTGGTGGGCCGGGCTGCAGCACTTCCCTCTTTGGGCCAGCCTGGGCAGCTGGCCACAGCCACTCCCTGCACTGTGGCTGCCTGGGGCAGAGTCCAGCCCTGGCTCTGCCAGCTTGGGAACTCCACAAAACTGGGCCTCAGCACTTCCTCGTCCTCACACCCAGACAACACCCAGAAGCTAAGACCATCGGTCACCTCACTCACTTCACAGAGGTGTACAAGCGAGCAGCTCAGTTCAGCTGAAGCAGCCCTTTAATTTTTGTTTTTGTTTTTGTTTTTTTTTGGAGATAGGATCTCACTGTCACCCAAGCTGCAATGCAGTGGCTTACCGCAGCCTCAAATTCCTGAGCTCCTGTAACCCCAGCACTTTGGGAGGCCAAGGCAGGTGGATCTTAAGTCAGGAGTTTGAGATCAGCCTGGCCAACATGGTGAAACCCTGTCTCTACAAAAAA
>NW_016839449.1:0-1657 GCF_001698545.2 Rhinopithecus bieti
AACTATATATATATATATATATATATATAACTATATATATATATATAGTTATGTAGTCATATATAAGGTTGCAGTAACATTCTAGAGATCAGAGAGGGCCCTCAGGACTCATTCTAGATGATGTCTGGGACGATTCCTTACAGTTCTTCCATTTTTAATTTTGTTTTTTTATTTCCATTACCTACATGAATATTATTTTAATATAATGCTACTTTATTAAAAAAATCCCTAAGCATCATAGAAATTCTAGGCAGAAACATTATAATTTAACCTCAGAGTAAAACCTTAAATGGCAAAGTTCTGGTCACAGAGCTTTTACATAATTGTATATTTCTGCAAAGATTTAGAGGGTTCCTCAAATATAATTTGAAGACTTGTTATCATAACCTTTTTTGTATTTGGTGCATCTGATAATGTAAGAAAATTTAAATCAAAACCTTAGCAGTGGTCTTCATAGAATTATATTGGAGAAATTATTTTGAGAACTTTATAGACATTCCCATATATGTTAACTCTTTCGGGGCCTTAATAATTCCAACTGAAATTACAAATATTAAAAATCACAAACAACCTATTTATTTATAAGTCTAAGTGTTTAAATAATTTAGGCATATACATATAAAATATAAAATCTACTCATTTTCTCTTCTTTTGTAATAAAATTAATTTATGCAAATAATATGCAAAATCTATTTGAATGGAGAACCACTATAGGTAAGTACCTATATAAATTCCTAAATAATTCAAATTTGACTAAAGTCCTGAATATCTTTCATATCAAAAATACAATTACAGCTAAAATTAATTTGACCCTAAAAATGTTGTACATAAAATGAAAACTGTTGCAATGTTTAAAACCTGAGGAAAATAATTGAGTTCTAAATACCAGGACAGTAAAGAGTGGCTTAGTATCTGTTAACCCTTTACCAAATTTACCAAAAGAGTTTTTCATCTGATAACCACATTGTGGATAAAGTCAAGGAAAATTGTATTTTCTGATACTACAAAGTAACAGGAGACAAAATTAAAAGGAAAGGGGAAAATGAAGGAGAAAATGAGGAGGGAATAAGAGAGATAGAAAGTAAGAATGCTAGACTCATTGCTTTTCATTCTTAATTTTAAATATATTTACCACTAAAAGTTGACAAAAGCTGAGGGACAGCATTTACTTCTTACAGATCTTCAGACAATAAAGTATTCTAAATATCTTTCTTTGTCTTATCTAAAACACCAAAAGCAATGGCAACAAAAGCCAAAATTGACAAATGGGATCTAATTAAACTAAAGAGCTTCTGCACAACAAAAGAAACTACCATCAGAGTGAACAGGCAACCTACAGAATGGGAGAAAATTTTGCAATCTACTCATCTGACAAAGGGCTAATATCCAGAACCTACAAAGAACTCAATCAAATTTACAAGAAAAAAACAAACAACCCCATCAAAAGTGGGCAAAGGATATGAATAGACACTTCTCAAAAGAAGACATTTATGCAGCAGACACATGAACAAATGCTCATCATCACTAACCATCAGAGAAATGCAAATCAAAACCACAATGAGATACCATCTCACACCAGTTGGAATGGCAATCATTGGAGAGTCAGGAAACAACAGGTGCTGGAGAGGATGTTGAGAAATAGGAACACATTTACACT
>NW_016839450.1:0-894 GCF_001698545.2 Rhinopithecus bieti
CAACAGAATATACATTCTTGTCAGCAGCACATCACACTTATTCTAAAATTGATTCCAAAAGAGGTAAAGCACTCCTCAGCAAATGCAGAAGCATGGAAATCCTAACGAACAGTCTCTCAGACGACAGTGCAATCAAATTAGAAGTCATGATTAAGAAACCAACTCGAAACCACACGACTACATGGAAACTGAATAACCTGCTCCTGAATGACTACCGGGTAAATAACGAAATAAAGGCAGATATAAAGATGTTTTGAAACCAATGAGAACAAAGACACAACATACCAGAATGTCTGGGACACATTTAAAGCAGTGTGTAGAGGGAAATTTACATCACTAAATGCCCACAAGAGAAAGCAGGAAAGATCTAAAATGACCATGCTAATGTCACAATTAAAAGAACGAGAAAAGCAGAGCAAACAAATTCAAAAGCTAGCAGAAGGCAAGAAATAACTAAGATCAGAGCAGAACTGAAGGAGATAGAGACACAAAAAACCCTTCAAAAAAATCAATGAATCCAGGAGCTGGTTTTTGAAAAGATCAACAAAATTGATAGACTGCTAGCAAGACTAATAAAGAAGAAAAGAGAGAAGAATCAAATAGACACAATAAAAAATGATAGAGAGAATATCACCACCGATCCCACAGAAATACAAACTACCATCAGAGAATACTATAAACACCTCTACACAAATGACTAGAAAATCTAGAAGAAATTGATAAATTCCTGGACACCTACACCCTCCCAAGACTAAACCAGGAGGAAGTTGAATCTCTGAATAGACCAATAACACGTTCTGAAATTGAAGCAATAGTTAATAGCCTACCAACCAAAAAAAATCCAGGACCAGATAGATTCACAGCCAAATTCTACCAGAGGTACAAATAGGAGAT
>NW_016839451.1:0-893 GCF_001698545.2 Rhinopithecus bieti
ATTTCGGATCCGTTGGAAGTCTACAGTACCAAAGGAAAGATCCTCCGATACAAATGAGAAAGAAGCATTCGGAGAAACCTCGTTGTGATCTGTGAATTCGCCTCACAGAGTTAGAGTTTTCCCCTCATGAAGCCATTCACTAAGGCTGTTCTCGTGGATTTTGCAAAGCGACATTTGGGAGCCCAATGAGGGCTACGGTGAAAAAGGAAATATCTTCAGATGAAAACTGGAAAGAAGCGTTTTGAGAAACTGCATTGTGACCTGTGAATACAACTCACAGAGTTACACTTTCCTTTTCATTGATCCGTTTGCTAACTCTGATTTCTTGAAATCTGCATCGGCTTATTTCTTAGCAAAATGAAGCTTAGGGTGACAAAGGAAATGTCCTCAAATAAAAAGTAGAAAGTAACTTTCTGATTAGCTTCTCTGTGATGTGTGAATTCATCTCTCCGAGTTACAACTTTGTCTTCATGAAGCAGTTTGCTAACACTCTTGTCGTGGAATCTGAGAAGTGATATTTTGGAGTGCATTGAGGCCCTTGGTGAAAATGGAAATATCCTCAGATAATAACTGGAAAGAGGCTGTCTGAGAAATTCCTTTCTGATGTGTGAATTCATCGCATAGAGATTCGCCTTTCCCTTCTTGTAGCAGTTTCCTAACCCTGTTGGGAAATCTGCAAAGTGATAATTGGGAGCACATTGAGGGCTATGGTGAAAAGGAAACATCCTCCGAGAAAACCGAATTGAAGCGTTCTGAGAAACTGCTTTGTGATGCGTGAATTCATTTCAAAGTTTTACACCACTCTTTCATAGAGGAGTCTGCCAGCACTAACTTTGTGGAAGCTCAGAAGTGATACCTTGTATGTGGTTGAATCCCATGGTGAATAATGAACT
>NW_016839452.1:0-1188 GCF_001698545.2 Rhinopithecus bieti
TTTTTTTTTTTTTTTTTTTTTTTTTTTTTTTGAGACTCAGTCTCTATCTGCTACCCAGGCTGGAGCGCAGTGGTGAGATCTCAACTCACTATAGCCTCTACCTCCCAAGTTCAAGCGATTCTCATGCCTCAGCCTCCTGAATAACTGGGATTACCACCATGCCTAGCTCATTTTTGTATTTTTAGTAGAGGTGGTGCTTCGCCATGTTAGCCAGGCTAGTCTTGAACTCCTGGCCTCGTGTGATTCTCCCGCCTCTGCCTCCCAAAGTGCTGGGATTATAGGCGTGAGCCACCACTCCCAGCCTCCATTTTTAATAGTTGCTAGTTTTTTGATAAAATTATTGTTTCTTTATATCCTTGAATATAGATATAAAGCACTTATTTTAAAGTACATGGTCTGAGAGTTTCATAATCTGGAGATCCTATAGGCCTTTTTAAAAGTTGTCTGTGCTTTCTCTTGAGCTTTGTTCCTGCTGTCTTATTTCCTTGTTTGCTTGGTTGTTTTTAATTTAGCACTGGAGGGTGTGCATAAAAATTGTTAGAGGCTGGGTGCGGTGGCTCATGCTTGTAATCCCAGCACTTTGGGAGGCCGAGGTGGGCAGATCACAAGGTCAGGAGTTCGAGACCAGCCTGGCCAACACAGTGAAACCCTGTCTCTACTAAAAAGACAAAAATTAGCTGAGCACGGTGGTGGGTGGCTGTAATCCCAGCTACTTGGGAGGCTGAGACAGGAGAATCACTTGAACCCAAGAGGTGGAGGTTGCAGTGAGCCGAGATCAAGGCACTGCACTCCAGCCTGGGCAACAGAGTGAAATGCTGTCTCAAATAAATAAATAAATAAACAAACAAACAAACAAAAATAAAATAATTTGAGGCCTAGGAGTCTGAAATTCTGGGATGTCCTTTATGCAGTTTGAGTGACTGAGATGATCTGAAGCTGGATCCAGTACTCCTGAGGGCTGCTCTATTTCTGGTTGACTGTCACTCCTAGAGTAAGAAACCTGCACCCCACGTGTAGGGCATTATGGCATTGCCTCCCTCAGCCACGTGAGTAGGTCAACAGCACTGCTCTAGACCAGGTGTGGTGGCTCACGCCTATAGTCCCAGCTACTCAGGAGACTGAAGCAGGAGGATTACTTCAGGCCAGGAATTTGAGACCAGCCTGAGCAATATATTAGGTTGGTACAAA
>NW_016839453.1:0-534 GCF_001698545.2 Rhinopithecus bieti
AATATAAACGGCCAGCACAGTTCTTGCTTGCTGATCGTGTAGCCTGCAGCCTTGCTCAACTCACTTGCTAATCTTGCTGGCTTTTCTTGTAGTTGCCATCGGGTTTTCTGTGTAGATGATCAGGTCATCCGCAGTAAAAGCGGTTTCACTTCTTCTTTCCAGTCCGGATGCCCTTTTATTTGTCTTGCCTGATGGCACTGTCTAGAGCCTCCAGGGCAGTTTGGATGCGAGTGGTGGGAGTGGACGCCCTTGCTCCTGATTGGGAAGGTGTGGAGTGGGAGAGTTTGGATGGGAGTGGTGGGAGTGGACGCCCTCGCTCCTGATCTGGGAGGCGTGGAGTGGGAGAGTTTGGATGGGAGTGGTGGGAGTGGACGCCCTTGCTCCTGATTGGGAAGGCGTGGAGTGGGAGAGTTGGATGCGAGTGGTGGGAGTGGACGCCCTCGCTCCTGATCTGGGAGGCGTGGAGTGGGAGAGTTTGGATGGGAGTGGTGGGAGTGGACGCCCTCGCCCCTGATTGGAAGGCGTGGAGGGGGA
>NW_016839454.1:0-576 GCF_001698545.2 Rhinopithecus bieti
CTAACTAAACCAAACGGTTTCTCCACATGGCCTAATTAATTGTAACTTAATATAAATGGTTGGTTGTTCATAAACCTTAATCTTTTGCCAAAATATTTGTAGCTTATGTTCCCATTTAACAAGGTTTTCTGGTCAAAATTGTGCACCCACATCTTTCTAATGAACTTAGTGTGCAATCAAACATGGACTTTCAGTCATCCCATGAAGGTGATTTTGCATGCATAGTACATCTCTGTCTGTGAATATGCCTAATAAGGTATGGAAGGACACTTATTATACAACCAAAGACATTCCACTGGTACTAGAGAGCCACAGACAGAAGATTTTTCTGCCTACTGGAAACAAAGCCAAGCTTTCTTCTTCCTTCAGCAGTGAGGATTGCTGTCCTCCTCTTTATCATTCTCTCTCTCTCTTTTTTTTAATGGGCCAAACTCTACCAAATAACAAGATAAACTTTGTGTAAGCCTTGGTAAGAGTAGAGTGTCTGACACCTTATGGTGCTATAATACTCAAAGCAAAAGCAAAATCCCCTATGACCAGAAAAGGGAGTCACAGGAAATCTAGAAGACTTATTGG
>NW_016839455.1:0-481 GCF_001698545.2 Rhinopithecus bieti
TGTTTCAAGTGCTTGAAACCCTTGTTACTCTACCTCTAAATGTGAATTAATTAGGCAAGTGTACTAGCAGTTACTAGACCCAAAAGCAAGATAATCAGGCATTATTCTACTAAATATTGGTCTCTATAACTCCTCTATTTTCTTTAGGAAAAGTTAGTTAGCCTAAAACATTTGGCATAAAGGCTATGCCAAAGCTATGTTGGGGTCAGCCAGGAAGGATTTGTGGGGGGTCTCCTTGAAAATATTACAATAATTGAAGAAATCTTCAACCTATTGCCCTCAGTACTGTTGGTCCCTTGTACTTGATTTTTCCCCTTAAGTTTTGTTCCAATTTCTAACATTATCATTCCCTCTTCCTTCTCAGCAACTGTCCTCCAAAGTAGAACTTAAACACAATGACCACACATGGCCCTGCAACAGAGCATATCCTTCTACATTTAGCATGCCATCATGAACCACAGGTATAAGACCCTTTGAACAG
>NW_016839456.1:0-892 GCF_001698545.2 Rhinopithecus bieti
TCATTGCAGCCCGAGTGCTCACCTCACTCAATGTAGAGCCTCAAGTTCCTTCAAGATCCCCAGAGATGGAATCTCCCAATTTAACAAGAGAGTTGGTGACAAGATTTGAGCGGCACTGATTTAACTCAGGTTCCAGAGTTTAAGTTCCCAAGACACAGCCCTGCGCCTTCCCTGGCCTCACCCTGTGTGGCTGGTGTGGATGCGGGGTTTCCGGAGGGTGGGGCTGAGGCAGGTCAGCAGCAAGGGGGATGGCTCATTATTGATCGCTCAATGCCTTGAGGATAACTAGGATTAATGAACTTTATAGGGCTGTAGGTTTAGGGTGTGTGTGTATATATATATATGTGTGTGTGTGTATATATATGTGTGTGTGTGTGTGTGTGTATATAGATATGTATATATTTTTACGAGGTGGACACGGTTATCACTGCAATTTTTCTGACATGAAACTTGGAGAGCAGAGGGTTTAGGAAACTCCTGAAGCCACACTGTCAGCGGGACCCGGGCGGTCTGGCCTTAGACCCTGCACTGTTTGCCCCTCGCCACGCTGTCAGCAGACCCGTATGGTCTGGCCTTAGAACTCACGCTGGTCGCCCCTCCCTGCCACGTTGTGGGGTTTTTCCTGCTTCTGCGCAGCATTTGATAGCTTGTGAAACAAGACCAAGACTTACTAGGAGTGGATATGCCATTATCTGAGATCCAGAACGTTTCCTGGACCTGGCGTTGCCGATGTCACGTAAGGGGAGATAAAACATTTTCATTGTGGTCATTGGAGCTCCTGAAATGGTGTTTTCCCAGTGAAAATTGACTCATAAAATCTGTTAACTCAATATTATGTGAACAAGAAATGTGTCGGGCTCTAGTTAAATGTCTCAGAGCCACAGAAGTAAAT
>NW_016839457.1:0-2010 GCF_001698545.2 Rhinopithecus bieti
TGGAAACCATCATTCTCAACAAACTAACACAGGAATGGAAAACCCAAACACTGCATGTTCTCACTTGTAAGTGGGAGTAGAACAATAAGAACACATGGACAGAGGGAGGGGAACATCACACACCGGGGCCTGTTGGAGGGTGGGGGACTAGGGGAGGGATAGCATTAGGAGAAATACCTAATGTAGATGACGGGTTGATGGGTGCAGCAAACCACCATGGCATGTGTATACTATGTAACAAACCTGCACATTCTGCACATGTATCCCAGAACTTAAAGTATAAAACTAATAAAAAAAGAATTCAATTCAATTGTCTTTCATATTTGGCCAACACTCAATTATATAAAAATTATAGCTCCACACACTTACATGTTTTTTAAAAAGACGGATCTTTCAAGATTATTTGGGTGTTCAGGTTCCTAGGTTTTTCCTGCCTCGCTTCCATTTCCCACACATCACTGAGAGTTGCCAGGATGAAGAACAGGGGTATCACCCAAGGGAAATCTCTCAGAGCCTGGGGCCTTTAAATTTTGGATGAACCTGGGGAGTAGGTTTGGGAAAGCAACTCATCCTGCATTCCTAGGAGAGGAAGAACAGTTTCTCCTTTTTTTCCTGTGTTTTCTTTCTGTAAGTATTCTCTATCGCAGCCGCCTCTTACAACCCTGGCCTCTCACATCCCCAAGAGGTAGTTACGAGGCAAGTACAAGAAACAGCGTCCCTGACAGGGCCGGCCTGGGACAGGATGAGCAGGGCATGTGTGTGAAGGCAGTCTCTGAGGACGGCTCCTCCTAAGGATTTAATGAGTTTGCTCACTGAGCAAGGCTTCTGATTCAACACAGCGCATTAGACCTGCACATCAGGGAAATAGTTCCACTGATTGCTATTTTAGCATTTCAATGTGAAATGTACCACTATCACTAATATCTAGGACTCCCTTGAGAAAGAGGCTGCCAAGGCTTCACGGCTTCAGAGCAGACTGTGGGAACCGGGAACAGCCAGGGGCTGGTCAGGTGGGGTTCGGGGTGCTGTGGCCTAGAGGAGCCTGGAATCTTCCAGAAAAGGATCCAAGAAGCTATCAAAAGCTTCCTGGGGCCGTGAGCTTTAGCCACTGCCTAAGAGGCACCAAGAAGACTGTTTTACAACAGCAGAGTCAGGCTGCAGGTAGGCCGATACTGAGAATGGAGGCCTCTAAACGTGAATAACGACCACTACCTGCTCCCAATAGAAAACATTTGGAAATGCTCCCAGCATCAGATGGGAGCTAAGTGCTAAAATGAGAGCGCTAACTCCTGAAAAATGAGTGGCATTTATTCAGGAAAGGATTCGGAGGGGCATGATACTTGCTCAGAATGGCCTTGCATACGCATAAGAGAAAAAGCTTTCTCCAGATGCAGAGATGGCGATAGTGGAAAAGGAAGATTAACACCCAGACACCCAGAGCAACATCCACAGACAAAAGAGAAGAGCCAGGAAGGGCAGGCATCAGCCTAGTGCTTGCCCAGCTGCATGTGCCCAGCAGCCATCAACTGCTCACTCAGCAGCAGAAGAACGGCAGCCTCCACAGGCTGCCTTTCTAAGAGGCTTGAGTTCCATCGAAGGCCACCAACAATGGATATTTTCCCTGTCATTTCTATTTTCAGAGAAAATGAGACAATGGGGTGCTTCCTGCTGTTCCATTACTGAAATGATTCTCAATGTAGAAAACAAAGTCTGAGTTAGAATTCCACTAGATTGGGGATATTATCCCCAGCACCTTAGAGATCAAGGCATCCTAAAAGGAAGGTATTTCATTACCTGGGTTTTTTCCCCCGAGAGAATGAAGAGGGGAAGGTGGTGAGCTGTGACAAGCCAAGCCGGGGTGGGCGGCCTCAGAGGTCTGCGGGACACCTGCAGCACATTTCTGTTGGAGCTTCACAGGGCTATGTCTTTTCAAAGCTCTATTGAGAAATGACAGGCTCCCACCCTCAGGCCAACAGCTGGAGCTGGGCTTTTATTACTGGGAAATAGTGT
>NW_016839458.1:0-900 GCF_001698545.2 Rhinopithecus bieti
GACAGAGCCAGACTCCGTGTCAAAAAATAATTAAAAAATAAAAATAAATAGAATACTCTTACCTTGCTAAATAAATAAAAAAAAAATCTTGCAGAATGTAATTAAAGCCTCTGATATATAAAACAAATATCTGGGAAGAACTTACTTTATTATTTAAATATAAGCTGAAGAAAGTGAATGGAAATCATATAATTCCTTTCTGTCTGCAGCAAACTTAAATGTATAACTAAATATTTTAGTAAATATGGAATGCCTACTAATTATCTAATTGACTTCAGGCATAACATGTAAATTCTAACATGTCCTAAATGTTTGAATCTAAAATAACAGAGAAATTTGAAATAGAAAACAGAAAGTAAAAATGTATAGAGAGCGACATAGTAAAATAATAATAATAATAAAAAAGGTGACCTATTTTTTTTTTTTTCTGAGATGGAGTCTCTCTCTGTCGTCCAGGCTGGAGTGCAGTGGCGCAATCTTGGCTCACTACAACCTCCGCCTCCTGGGTTCAAGCAATTCTTCTGCCTCAGCCTCCCGAGTAGCTGGGATTACAGGTGCCCACCACCACGTCCAGCTATTTTTTGTATTTTTAGCAGAGACGGGGTTTCACCATGTTGGCCAGGATGATCTCGATCTCCTGACCTTGTGATCCACCCACCTTGGCTTCCCAAAGTGCTGGGATTACAGGCGTGAGCCACCATGCCAGGCCAGGTGACCTATTTTTTTATCCCCTGATAGCAAAAAACTTGTGAGCCATCCCTGACAAAAATGTCGTTATGAAATATCCAGGTATCCTGGCTCATACCTGTAATGATAGCTACATAATACATTGAGGTTGAAGAATTTCTTCAGGCCAGAATTTCAAGAGCAGCCTGTATTATGTAGAAAGACTTCATCTCT
>NW_016839459.1:0-660 GCF_001698545.2 Rhinopithecus bieti
TAGTGGTTTCTTTTCATGGTTTGCTTAATCTCTTCAGTCCGGTGCTTACATTTACCCAAATAGACTTTTCTTGAGTACGACAGTGCCATAACCCAGGGCTTCTCCCTCCATATCTGCTCCCCAGGAGGCTCCCTAGGAATGGGCGCTGGAGATCCAGCCCCTCTCCGTGTGCCGTTTTCTTTGAGTCCAAGGTAGGTTTGGCTCAGAGACAGGCCTCCGGGTTAGGTGCCTCTGACTGCTTGCTTGTGAAATGTTTAATGATAAGGCACCTTCCAAACTAACTTTACACATTGATAACTGTAAGTTGAAGTATCGCTGCAGTCATAAGAACAAGAAACACTCCCATAAAGTAGATCGGTAGAAAAAAGCCATAAAAGTTTAATAAAGCGCAAATAAAATGGTGTTGTAAGAATGTACAGTGGGAAATGCTCTCAGTCCAGCCAGATCGGCTGTGGCATCCTCCTGTAAATACATTCAGCCACGTGTGGCCCTGATCGCAATCACTACTGTGAATTGTGATCCAGAATGTTCTTGGGGGCCGATGCCTGGACTGTGCCAGCAGCTGAGTCTGATTGGACGTCACGGTGGTGATGTGCTTAGCGCGGCCAGCTGGGCTGAGTGGTGGCCACCCGTGCACTCGCCACGTGCAGCCGTTATTCA
>NW_016839460.1:0-1670 GCF_001698545.2 Rhinopithecus bieti
ATAGTATCTTATGGTGTATATGTGGCACATATTTCTATCCAGTTTATTGATTCTCACATAAGTTAATTCCATGCCTTCCCTATTGTGAATAGCAATATGATGAATATACAAGTGCATGTGGGGTTTCTTTTTGTAGAATTTTAAATTTTCTTTTGGATATATACTCAGTAATGAAATTGCTGGTTGAATGGTACTTCTGTTTTAAATTCTTTGAAAAATCTCCAAACTGCTTTTCACAGTGGCTGAACTAATTTACATTCTCACCAACAGTGTGTAAGCATTTCATTTTCTCTGAAGTCTAACCAGAATTTGTTATTTTTTTACTTTTTAATAGTAGCCATTCTGACTAATATGAGATGGCATCTCACATTGATTTGCATTTCTCTGATGATTAGTGATGTTGAACATGAGGAAAACAACCCCATGAAAACATTGACAAGGGACATAAGCAGACACTTCTCAAAAGAAGACGGGCCGGGCACAGTGGCTCATGCCTGTAATCCCAGCACTTTGGGAGGCCGAGACGAGCTGATCACGAGGTCAGGAGATCAAGACCATCCTGGCCAACATCCGAGGTCAGGAGATCAAGACCATCCTGGCCAACACGGTGAAACCCCATCTCTACTAAAAGTACAAAAAATTAGCTGGGCGTGGTGGCGGGTGCCTGTAGTCCCAGTTACTAGGGAGGCTGAGGCAGGAGAATGGCGTGAACCCGGGAGGTGGAGCTTGCAGTGAGCTGAGATCTGGCCACTGCACTCCAGCCTGGGCCACTGAGCCAGACTCCGTCTCAAAAAAAAAAAAGTTTATCCTTTAAATATTTCATAATGTATCTTATTTAAAAAATTCTTATACAGTATTTATCATAAGTCAGACGTGCTAAGAAATGTACAAATATTAATTCATGGGATGAAGGACCCATTTGAGGTCAATTTTAATGTTTTCCCATCCTGCCATTGTAAAGTTGATATACTGGCCAGATGTCTTGCTGGAAGGACAGGGAAGTCCCTGGTAATAATGATTATTATTACATATATACTCAGGTTCCATGGCCTCTAACTTGTATCCATGAAACCCTGCATGATTGTTACAGGAAATTTATTTGTCACTGTTTGCTGTAGAAAATTTGTCAGCTCCCTCCAAGGCAACAACTGTGTTTGCCTCCGGAAATTGAGTTTGCTCAGCGTCTATATTGTAATTAACCCACTGACCATCACCTCCCGGTTCTTGTTATCATTTCCTCCTTCTAAATTTAAATTGCTTAAATACTCGTTTCTTAGGAAATGTCCTTTCAAATTTTTCTCCCCGGTCACCAGATATTCACTGTAAAAGCGCAGCACCATCTCTAAGCGCCAGCACCATCTCTATCTTCATTCTCCATCAGCACAGAAACACGGATGCGAACACAGCCACGGGGTGCCCCAGAACAGATGCCGTTTGGAACTAGACTTCCTTCTGTCCATTTTCTACCAGCATCCCGAGCCTGGCTCTTCCCATCCTCTCCCATGATGCTGTCTTCTCCCCATGGCAGCAGCACCACCCCTGTGCTAGTCTTTCTCTGCCCTTCTCCCCAAGTTTATTTCTGCCTGAAACTAGTGCCCCCTCACCGTGCCTTTTCTTTCTCTTTTGTTTTTATATATATATATATACATACATACATATATATATATATA
>NW_016839461.1:0-534 GCF_001698545.2 Rhinopithecus bieti
CTCTTTGCTCCAGGAGTCGTCTCACAAGGCTCTTCCCTCCCTGCTTTCTTCAAAAAAGAGAGCCTGCAGGCGACACACCGAGGGCTCCGAGAGGGACACCAAGGCCAGGAGTCCCAAGTCCTGCAGCGAGTTGCAGCGACCCGGCAGCAGCTCACCACTGAACTAGAGATGCGCTTTTGCGAGGGGAAGCAAGTGACGAGGCGGTCGCGGGTCGTCAGGTCCGGAGCCGCGCACCAGATTGCCAGGAGGCGGCGGGAGCCGGGAGGCGCCGGGGGTGAGACGGGGGCACCCTCTGCATCATAAAGGACCCAGACCCCGGCACCCTCAACATCATAAGGAATCAGACGGATGCAGAAACCGAGACGGGCGGAATGGGAAACTCTTTCCAGGAAAGCTCCGGGGCCCTCAGCTGGTCTCCCACCTTCCCCTGCAACCTGTGACACCTGCCATTTTCCCATCTTAGGTGAAGGCAACGCCACCCTTGCGTTTGCTCCGGACAAAACTTCCAGAGTTCCCTCTGACGCTGGAGTTTTA
>NW_016839462.1:0-535 GCF_001698545.2 Rhinopithecus bieti
TATAGACATAATAGATATAATAGATAGAGGTATAAAATATAGGTATAAAAAATAGACAATAGATATAATAGATACGAATAAAATATAGATATAAGAGATAAAGGTATAAAATATAGATATAATAGAAAAAATATAGGTATAAAATATAGATATATAGATATAGTTATAAAATATAAGTACAATAGATATAATATAGGTGATTAATATAGCTATAATAAATTTGGGTATAAAACATAGATATACTAGATATAATAGATATAGGTACAAAATACAGATATAATGGATATAAAAGGTATAGTTATAAAATATTGACGTAATACATATAATAGATATAGGAATAAAATATAGACGTAATAGGTATAATAGATACAGGTATAAAATATAGACAAAATAGATATAGGTATAAAATATAGACATAATAGATATAATAGAGGTATAAAATATAGACATAATAGATATAAAATATAGACATAGTAGATATAGTAGATATAGGTATAAAATATAGACATAATATAACAGATATAGGTATAAAATA
>NW_016839463.1:0-1715 GCF_001698545.2 Rhinopithecus bieti
ACCTCCCGGGTTCACGCCATTCTCCTGCCTCAGCCTCCCCGGTAGCTGGGACTACAGGCGCCGCCACCTCGCCCGGCTAGTTTTTTGTAGTTTTTAGTAGAGACGGGGTTTCACCGTGTTAGCCAGGATGGTCTCGATCTCCTGACCTTGCGATCCGCCCGTCTCGGCCTCCCAAAGTGCTGGGATTACAGGCTTGAGCCACCGCGCCCGGCCTGTTTTGTTCACTTTTATGTCCCCAGCACACAGAACAGTGCCTGGCACACTGTAGGTGTATTTGTTGATAGAATGAGTGCATTTGTTGCTAATATATACAGTTGATCTTTGTATGTTTCTCTTATATACTGTCATCTTGCTGGACTCATTAGTGCTATGAGAATTTTTGTAGATTACTTGGATTTTCTATGTTGACAATTATGTCATCTGCAAACAGATTGTGTGTATGTGTGTGTGTGTTTGAGGTATAGTCTCGCTCTGTCGCCCAAGTTGGAGTGCAGTGGCACGATCTTGGCCCACTGCAACCTCCGCCTCCTGGGTTCAAGCGATTCTCCTGCCTCCACCTCCTGAGTAGCTGGGACTATAGGCATGCGCTACCACGCCTGGCCAAATTTTGTATTTTTAATAGAGATGGGTCTACCATGTTGGTCAGGCTGGTCTCGAATTCTTGACCTTGTGATCCACCCGCCTCGGCCTCCCAAAGTGCTGGGATTACAGGTGTGAGCCACTCTGCCTGGCCTGCAAACAGTTTTATTTCTTCTGTTTTGATCCAGTTGTCTTTTATTTACTTCTCTTGCCTGATTGCACTGGATGGAACTTTCAGTACGGTGGTTGAATAAGAATGATGATAGAGGACATCTTTGCCTTATTCCTCATCTTAGGGAGAAAGCACTCAATCTTTCGTCATTAAGTATAATTTTAGCTGTAGGCTTATTTTATTTTATTTTACTTTATTTTTTTGAGACAGGGTCTCACTCTGTTGCCCAGGCTGGAGTGCAGTGGTGTGATCTCAGCTCACTGTAACCTCCGCCTCCTGGGCTCAAGCAATCCTCCCGCCTCAGCCTCCTGAGTAGCTGGGACTACAGGCACCTGCCACCATGCCCAGCTAAGTTATGCATTTTTTGTAGAGATGGGGTTTCACCATGTTGCACAGGCTGGTGTTGAATTCATGAGCTCAAACAATCTGCGTATCTCAGCCTCCCAAAGTGCTGGGATTACAGGCATGAGCCACCGTGCCTGGCTCCACAGCCATAGGCTTTTTATAGATGTTCTTTATCAAGTTGAGGCAGTTCCCCTCCATTCCACTTTTCTGAGGGTTTTCTGTTTAATTGTGAATGGGTGCAGAAGTATGGCAAATGTTTTTCTACATTCTTTGATAGGATCATGTGATTTTTCTTCTTTCACCTGTTTCGGTGGATTATATTGATTATTTTCAAATATTGAAGCAGGCTTGCATCTCTGAAATGAGCCCCATTGGGTCATGGTGTATAATTCTTTTGATCTATTGATGAATTTTATGTGCAAATATTTCGTTAAGAGTTTCTGCGTCGGTCGGGTGCGGTGGCTCACGCCTGTAATCTCAACACTTTGGGAGATCGAGGCAGGCAAACCACCTGAGGTCGGGAGTTCGAGACCAGCCTGGCCAACGTGGAGAAACCCCATCTCTACTAAAAATAAAAAAAATTAGCTGGGCTTCGTGGTGTAATCCCAGCTACTTGGGA
>NW_016839464.1:0-929 GCF_001698545.2 Rhinopithecus bieti
CCCTTTCTATGCCCCGCTCAGGCCCGAGTCACAGCAGTGGAAAGGCTGAAAGGCTTCTAAGGAGAGTATGTGGGAAGGTTCTCCTACAAGTCAGGTTCTTTAAGCTGAACCTATTTTATTTCTGGTCTCATGTTCACCAGAATAAAGAAGATATTCCTTAGTGACTTGATGGCCTTACTTTATTTTCTGCTCACAGGTTTGAGCTATAAAACCAATTTTCTTCATACATGAAAAGCTATGTATGTCAGAACATGCTTCTCTTAGTGTACTCTTGGGGGTATAGTTTAAACAGCAAATAAAATTTTGCATGTATGGAAGTTTCTTTTTATATTACTAAGAGTACAAATATCTATCAATATCTTTACCTCTTATGTCTCTACTCTGTATGAATATAAAGAGCATGATAGTTTGATCTGGATATAGATATTTGTAGGTAGATAGATAAACACAAACATAAAATTATGAGTTTGTCTATGTAAATATTTATGTAGACAAAATAAGTTCAAGAGAAAATAAGTTCAAGAGACATTCTCCTCCAGCGAAAAGTGATGTCGTAGACATAGACTTACGTTCACCTATATGATTCTATACCATCTCAGGCTGGAACCCAGCTATACAATGTCATGTATACAAATCAACAAAGCTGAGCATTGAGGGACATAGCCTAGGAAGTAAGCTTCCAGTACTGTTATGTAAGGTTTTATGGAAAGCTTGGAATTTGAAGGCCCTGCTTTTTTCTTTTCACTGTATGCCTCTGTTGTTTATATCCACCATTTGGGGTCTTTCTTGATGCTTCTGCTTTCCCAAATTAGCTAAATGGCTGATTGTATTTGCCTGGGCTGAGCTAATTGGCTGATTCAAATCACCTGAGCTTAGCTAATGGCTTATTGAATTCACCTGGTCTGGATGGGTAGGAAAGGAAAATGAAC
>NW_016839465.1:0-863 GCF_001698545.2 Rhinopithecus bieti
TCAAACTGTTCCAGGAAAGGAAGGGTGGTACTCTGTGTGATGAAGTCACACATCAGAGAGGAATCTCTCAGAACGCATCTATCTAGTTATTATCTGAGGATATGTCCTTTTTCACCATGGGCCCCAATGGGCTCCCAAATATCTCTTTGCAGACTCCACGAAAAGAGTGTTAGCAAACTGCTTCCTCTGGTCTATGTTATAACTCTGCGAGAGGAATTCACAGATCACAAAGAACTTTCTCAAAAGCTTCTTTCTTGTTTTAACTGACGATATTTCCTTTACCAGCGTAGGCCTCAATGCAATCCAAAGTAGCCCTTCCCAGGTTCCTCAAAGTCAGTGTTAATGGACTGCTCCATGAAACATAAGTGTAACTCTGTGAGACGAATTCACAAATCACCAAGAAGTTTCTACGAAAGCTTCTTTCTAGTTTTCATCTGAGGATATTTTCTTTGTGACTGCAAGATTCATTGCACTAAGAAGTATCCCATTACAGATTTCAAGAGAACTGTGTTAGTAACCTGATCACTGAAGAGAAACTTGTAACTCTGTGAGTTTCATTCACACATCCAGTGCAGTTTCTCAGAAGGCTTGATTCCAATTTTTATCTGAGGATATTTCCTTTTTCACCACAGCCCTCAATGAGCTCCCAAATATCACTTTGCAGAATACACGACAACAGTGTTAGCAAACTGTTCCAAGAAGGGAAGGGTGGAACTCTGTGTGATGAAGTCACACATCAGAAAGCAATCTCTCAGAAAGCTTCTCTCTAGTTATTATCTGAGGATATTTCCTTTTCACCATAGCCCTCAGTTAGCCCCAAATATCAATTTGCAGAATCCACAACAACAGTGTTAGGAAAATGT
>NW_016839466.1:0-892 GCF_001698545.2 Rhinopithecus bieti
GTGCCTGTAGTCCCAGCTACTCGGGAGGCTGAGGCAGGAGAATTGCTTGAACCTGGGAGGTGGAAGCTGCAGTGAGCCAAGATCGTGCCACTGCACTCCAGCCTGGGCGACAGTGAGACTCTGTCTCAAACAAACAAACAAAACAAACGAACAAACAAAACTGGTCCTGGCAGGAGAACTGTGGAGGCAAGTGAAGGGCTGAGGCTTGTGGGGACAGGGATGGCTGAGAGTGGGGTGCACCAGAAGGGGTATGAAAGAAGGTAATACTAAGGAAGCTAAGTCTCCCAGTTTAGGCTCCCCTAGAAGCAAACTCTGAAGCAAGGATTCAAGAGCAAGTAGTTGATTTGGCAAGTGCAGGGGCATGAGGAAGTGGAACAGGGACGGGAAAACCAATAAAGAATTTATACCTATTGGCCCAGTGTAACATAATAGCGCCCTAGGTTACCAAGCAGTTACTCTTGTGTGCAACCGGAACATAATCGTATGGGGAAATTCTGAGAAATTACATCAAACACACACCTCACAGCCATCCCATCTTAGGGATGCAGTTGCCAGGCTATTTGTATACCTATCCTTTTCATCGATGAGTGAAGGCTGCTCCCAGGAGATGTCAATTCCCTGCCATTACAGCCTGGTGTGCACTTGGATAGAACAGCTTTCTGTAGTTTCTCAAACACTCCTCAAGTGAATAGAGGCAGCTCCTGGCAGTCGGAAAACTCTAGGAACACACTGAATTGATAAGACCCGAGGGTGGGGCCCCGCTACCTACCCCTGGGTTGAGGGTATCGTATCATTTCCCAGCTGGTGGGTCAGTAAAAGTTAGTTATCTTTGTAGAGTGACCATGTAATTTATTATCAGAACTATGACACTTTTAAAAGTGAAGGGGACACT
>NW_016839467.1:0-867 GCF_001698545.2 Rhinopithecus bieti
GTCTTGGCCTCCCAAAGTGCTGGGATTACAGCCTTGAGCCACCGTGCCCGGCCTACATTTTATTGTCATCAGAGCATATAAAAAGCAATTGAAGCGATGGGTATGGCAGGGATTGCTTTAAAAAGGTGTGTCTAATGAGGGGAGTTGGAAAGAAGAGAGACTTGGGGGCAGGGTGCGGTGGCTCACACCTGCAATCCTAACACTTTGGGAGGCCTATGCAGGCGGATCACCTGGGGTCAGGAGGAGTTCGAGACCAGCCTGGCCAATCTGGTGAAACCCTGTCACTACTAAAAATACAAAAATTAGCTGGGCTTGGCAGTGGGCACCTATAATGCCCCCTATTCAGGAGGCTCAGGCAGGAGAATTGCTTGAACCCAGGAGATGGATATTGCAGTGAGCTGAGATGGTGCCACTGCACTCCAGCCTGGGTGACAGAGCAACACTCTGTAAAAAAACAAAATAGAAAAGAAAGAAGACATGGGGAATAGGGATGTTTAAGTGGCATTAACTAAAGCCTACAAATGTGAGCAGTGAGAGTCAGGGTACCTGAGTGTTCATCAGAAATGGCCAAATGGGTGAGTATCATCACAATGGAGATGGAGTCTGCTTCTCATTTCTATAATTGCTGTACCTAGCACAGTACCTTGTCAACAGGGACTCAATACATAATACCCCAATGAACACAGTAAAATTCTGCCAGTTCAAAACTATGTCCATACCCACCAACTTCCCTCATGGAGTTTTACTTCTTTCACTTACTGTAATGTTTTGAAGTCCTTGCCTCCTGTGGCCTGTACGCATAGTTTCTTTTCTTTGTATAAGTGAGCAGCTCTCCACTGTATGCACAGAACACATGGGTCTATCCAT
>NW_016839468.1:0-867 GCF_001698545.2 Rhinopithecus bieti
GTTTGCATTTGTTCCTCAGAGAGGCTTCATTTGCAGGAAAGTGCCATATTTTAGCCCAGGAGTTAAAACCTAGAGACAGGAGTTATGTTTTGTTTAATGATTTGAGCTTTTTCTGGACTCAGCACCTCTTCCAATACCTCGACCTTCCTGAAGAGCCGTTGGTGCAGGAGGATTGAGAAAGGGAGTGGAAAGAGCTCCAGGTTCAGGGTCCGGGCCATGATTTAGAGGCCTCAGGTGTTCAGGGATCTCTGTCCCCGGAAAATCAACCAAATTCCTGTCTCAGATCTATCATTGGTCAGTGTTGGGACTCTGGGCAGGTCGCTTCAAATCTCTTCATTTCATTTCCCTGAACTGTCAACTCTGAGTGGCAGCCCCTGCTCTGCCCATCTCTCTGGGCTGATGGGGGCCCCATAGGAAATTCGAACAGAAACTTTTCACGAGTTCTAAAGCATGAGACACATGTCAAGAATGAAAAGAATTTTACCCTCCACTGCCCTGGAGTCCCTCAAGTGCCTTCTCTGTTAACCATTACCAAGGGCCTGACTACTTCTTCCAGACATGAAATAATTGAATTCAACACTTTATGGCACTTAGGAAGCACCCGTCTTAAGGCTTTTGGTCCGTTTAGCTGTTTTTACCCTTTTAACATAACATGGGCTGTTATCAACATTTCAACATTCAGACTAAGGATTGGAGGCACAGAGGGGTCTATAGAACTTCCTCAGGTTCTGGCAGCTTCTCAAAAGTCCTCGAGCTCAGATCCTATGCACCAGACCCTACGCTCTCGGTCAGTCCAATCTGCCTTTCTGTAACCTCTCATCTCAGTACAGGCATTTGCCTGCCCCGTTGTAAGTGCAACCCACAGTG
>NW_016839469.1:0-867 GCF_001698545.2 Rhinopithecus bieti
TGAGATTCTCTGTATTTCCTGAATTTGAATGTTGGCCTGCTCTACTAGGTTGGGAAACTTCTCCTGGATGATATCCTGCAGAGTGTTTTCCAACTTGGCTGCATTTTCCCCCTCACTTTCAGGCACCCCGATCAGACGCAGATTTGGTCTTTTTACATAATGCCATACTTCTTGCAAGCTTTGTTCATTTCTTTTTCTTCTTTTTTTCTTTAGAGTTGTCTTCTCGCTTCATTTCATTCATTTGATCCTCAATCACTTATACTCTTTCTTCCAGTTGATTGAGTGGGTTACTGAAGCTTGTGCATTTGTCACGTATTTCTTGTGTCATGGCTTTCATGTCTGTCAGTTCGTTTATGACCTTCTCTGCATTAATTAGTCTAGTTGTCAATTCTTTCACTCTTTTTTTCAGATTTTTAGTTTATTAACACTGGGTACATAATTCCTGCTTTAGCTCTGGGAATTTTTATGGACTGAAGCCTTCTTCTCTCATCTCATCAAAGTCATTCTCTGACCAGCTTTGATCCGTTGCTTGCAATGAGCTGCATTCCTTTGGAGGTGGAGATGTGCTCTTATTTGTTGAATTTTCAGCTTTTCTGCCCTGCTTTTTCCCCATCTTTGTGGTTTTATCTGCCTCTGGTCTTTGATGATGGTGACATACTGATGGCGTTTTGGTGTGAGTGTCCTTCCTGTTTGTTAGTTTTCATTCTAACAGGCAAGACCCTCAGCTCTAGGTGTGTTGGAGATTGCTTGATGTCCACTCCAGAGGCTGTTTGCCTGGGTATCAGCAGCAGAGGCTGCAGATGATAGAATATTGCTGAACAACGAGTGTGCCTGTCTGATTCTTGCTCTGGAAGCTTTCTCTCAGGG
>NW_016839470.1:0-1130 GCF_001698545.2 Rhinopithecus bieti
CCTGAACAAAAGGCCCCGTAGCTTTCACAGTTTCAAATGTGCTCACAAAACCCCATAGCATAAATAAAACATTTTAGAATGTTCTAACAATCTAGAATTATAAATGAGTTGTGCAATATAAGGGGGAAAATTTATATACAAATGCAGCCTTGAACCTTCCTGAACTTACCCAGAGATGGGTTAAAAAATTTTAAATGGAGCTTATTACATTTGTACTTTGGTGTACATTTTTATTTTCCGTGTAAGTAAAGTAGATATGTATATGTGCTTTGTGATTTTTGATTTTTCATTTACCTCTCTGTAAATTGTCATAACTGCCTGTGGATTTGTGCCTAAGCTTTATATTAAATAAAAAAAAAAACAAATTTTGAGTTCACTGGCAAGAGGATTATTACTTTTCTCCTTGCAAAAATACAAATAAATACAAAATATTTGGTTTTCAAAAGAAGTTGTAGGAATAGTATAAATGGCATTTATTAAAACATGAATATTAGACCAAAGTCTATACATACAGGTTGGTGATTTTTGAAATGACTTGATTGGTTCTTTACAATTCAGTGATTGTGTTAGTACTTAACTTTATTTTGGTGGGAAATCTGTGTTCCTGAAACTAAGAACCCTCTGTGGGAGTAAGACTTTTGGAGTCTACCTCTCTGCCTGCTTAATACTGGGCCTATCCCCTACCCCTACGTGCCAGGTAACTGGTACTAGAGGTTGATGGGCCCCACTTTGAGAAACAACTTCAAAGATTAGATCCACTCATCTCCTTAGGGTCTTTCTTGAATGCTCCATGGTTTTCCATCTCCTAGAATGTGTTTATTTTCATTACAGTTTTAGGACTTAAACATACAGAAATAATAACAATGCACAGTACTTTTTTCTGCCTCAATTTCCCTAAAGAAGTTAGTCTTTGGAAGTCAAAGATAAAGTAATTTGAGATACCAGCTTGATGTAAGCATCAAAACACCTACTGGCCTCTTTTGTTTAGAAGTGTTGTTTCTTTGGGTATATACCCAGTAGTGGGATGGCTGGGTCATATGGTACATCTAGTTCTAGATCCTTGAGGAATTGCCATACTGTTTTCCATAATGGTTGAACTAGTTTACAATCCCACCAACAGTGTAAAAGTG
>NW_016839471.1:0-1027 GCF_001698545.2 Rhinopithecus bieti
AGGAAGACGTCAGCCTCCCAGCATCGAAGCGAGGCTGGCTGGGCTCGGAGGCCCCTGCGCTGTGCTTGTCTCTTTCACACCTCTGTGAACCTGGGCCCCATAGGCGGGGAGCCTGAGCACAGACAGGCCATGCACCTGTGCCAGGGCAGACACCGAGCACACTGTGACATGGGCACAGCTTGGTGCAGATGCTCATGGTAGAGGCCGGCCTTCTTTACAACCCCCAGGGCCGAAGTCCTGGCCAGGCTCGGCCCCTGCACCAGGTCATCTATTTCTGTTTCACAAAGCCCCTCTGGCCAGGACCAGGGCCGCCTTCAGCCTGAGCTGACGAGGCCAGGGGCACAAGTAGCCCCTGTCGCAGATGGAACCCTGAGAGAGCAAAGCCAAGCGTCATGTCTGCCACACATGGCATCATGTTGGGGGAATGGGGTTCAAAGCCAGCCCCTGGTGTTCCCACACATGCTTCTCTCACTTAACCATGCTCCAAACCCACAGGCTCACTGGCCTCTCCCAAAACCAGGGTGCTGGGAACGGTGGAAAACTTCTGATTTTCTAGTGTCAAAAACATTCCAGAGATTAACACCGGAAACCAGGTACGCCAAATGGACATCTGTCACACACATCACCCAACAACAGCTGAATACACAGTCCTCTCGAGCGCCCACGGGACATTCCCCACGACAGACCACGTGCCAGGCCACAAAACGAGCCTCAGTGAATGGAGAAGGACTGAGACCAAAGCAGAGGTGTTCTTCAGCTGTACTGGCACGAAACTGGAAATTAAGAGTGAAGGAAAGTGGGAAATTCAAAAATATGTGGAAATTACACACTCCTAAACAACCAGTGAGTCAAAGAAAAGACCGTCAGGGAAACTGAAAACTAATTTAAGAAGAATGCAAACAAATGCACAGCCCGGGCCAGCGTGGTGGCCCACGCTTGTCATCCCAGCACTGTGGGAGGCCGAGGCGGGAGGATCACTTGAGTCCAGGAGCTTGAGACCAGCCTGGGAAACATGGTGAAACCCCAT
>NW_016839472.1:0-1059 GCF_001698545.2 Rhinopithecus bieti
TATTTTCAACTTTCATATTTCTCATTTCAATGATATGCATTTAGCCTTTTATACCCATAATTGTATTAATATTTTAAAGTCTGCCCACATATGTTTTGGAAAACACAAAGTGATTGCACTCTGTTTTGTCTTATTCTCTATTTCATTTATAAATCCAACTTATCCCATCATGTTATAAGTATTTTTTTACTTCATATGATTTTTATATCTTGTATATTTTTCCTTTTTTAATACATTCTGCATCTCTGGAGCTCTGTCTTGTTTTGGTTTAGTATCAGTTTTCCAATGTCATTCAAGTAATTTGGGTACTGGAAGAATTGGAATAATTGATTACAAATACACCGCAGTGCAAGAAACAGGGTTCAATAAATTCATGATCTCATTTGTTCAAATAGGATTTAATGTTCACTGCCAGTCATACATCGGCAGAAATAATATTTCCCAGAAATAACAAAGGGTCACAACACAAGTCAGAATCATCATCCTGGGAGAAATCATAGAGATTATCGTTGCCAAGGAAATTTTTTGTTATACAATTACTTTTATTTATGTTAAACAAAACTTTGCCCTATCTAGATAGCATATGACTCAGTAATAGAAATTCCTGTACAAATTATAATGTGTGTAGTGATTTATATCACTGAAGCAACCATTGTGAACTAAACAATTAGTACCAGATAATGAGTAATAATTTCAAATGAAGACAACCTAGAATCAACACTTCATTTTGATGGTGACAGTTCCAGAATGTCAAAGAGATACTAGACCCAGAAATGATAATTAAATTACCTACATTCACTCATTTGTATTGTAATTATTAAGGATTTACATGCAAGAAGAACTTAGAGCCCCCACAGTCAGAGATATTGAGTGTGCAATAATTATTTCGTGCCTACCAAATGACTAGACACAATCTCAATAGCCAATTTAAATCTAATGGTTGAACTAATCAATCCCAAGTGAAGAAAACAAAAAGTGTGAAAATTTTTAAATGGACTATAAGAGTAAGACAAAAAAAAATTACCCATAGTAGCCTTATAGAAGTACTGCAATTTCCAT
>NW_016839473.1:0-867 GCF_001698545.2 Rhinopithecus bieti
ACCTGTCTGAGTCACCATGGCCAGGCAGAGCTCAGGTCCTGGCCCTGTTCAACTTCTGCCTGCTGGGTTCAAGTGACTCTCCTGCCTCAGCCTCCCGAGTAGCTGGGAGTACAGGTGCATGCCACCATGCCCAGCTAATTTTTTGTAGTTTTAGTAGAGATGGGGTTTCACTGTGTTACCCAGGATGGTCTTGATCTCCTGACCTCGTGATCCACCCACCTCAGCCTTTCAAAGTGTTGAGATTACAGGCCTGAGTCACTGTGCCTGGCCTCCCTAACACCCTTCTAACTCTGGTGCCCTGCAGGGTCTACTTTGGAGCACCTGGAGCCCAAGAAGCTGCCCCTCACCTTTGTGATTCTAGGGACCCCCTCCCTCATCATGATGAAGGCGGACCCAAACCCGCTGAGGTGCCTGAAGGAGCAGGGTCAGCCTCTGCCTCCCACGGCCTCTCTGATGGGGAGGATGTTATCCCAGCAGCGTGAGCTGGGAGCAGAATCAGGAGGATGGGGGGTTTCTCTGTGGGTAGCTCTGGGATCCAGGGTGGAGCTCTTTTAACCTGGTCCCTCCCCTGTGACTCTCCTTGGCCCCAGGCAAAGAAGCAGCTTGCTGGAGGTCACCTGTCAGGTAGGGACAGAGAGGGATCTGGGTTCTTTTTCACTCACCGGCAGCTCCCCCTCCCCCTGCCCTCTTCCCCATTGATAGAGAACCTGGCATGCTGTGCCCCGTAGAAGAGTTCCCTTTCCTTCTGGTGAGGGATGGAAACCAGCTTAGGGTGGGAGGGATGAGGGGTCTGGGGGCTCTCCCAGCCCTGCCTCACATTTGAAGGATGGCATCTGGGTGACAGCATGGTTTAGGCTCGACAAGGCA
>NW_016839474.1:0-534 GCF_001698545.2 Rhinopithecus bieti
GATGGGGCCCCCAGCCGCCGGGAGGCGTGGCGTGGCGGCTCCTGGAGGCCGGATTGCGGGGCGTGCCTCACCTCCCTGAGACAGGGCTCCCAATAGCCGTGGGGAGAGGTATTGACTATTCGTCCCCACCTCCCAGGGAGTGCCCCACAGATATCACCGAGCTGGTGTTCACCTGCTGCCATTTGAGGAGTAATACCATGGTTTCGTCTTCCGGATATCAGGAAGCATATATCTCGGGGTTGTACAGTGTCTGCGATACTGGGAGTAATATCAATCTCCTGGCCTTGTAATATTAAGAAGAACGTCACAGTGTGGATGTACAACCTCTGCCATATTGGGAGTAATATTAGCCTCTGCCCTCCATGGATATTAGAAACAATGTCCCAGGCTGGGTGTTCGCCTCCTGCTGTACGGAGTGTTATATCACCTTCTCCCTTCTAGGATATTTATAACACTATCACGGGGCGGGTGAACACAACCTGCGAATTATTTTCATCCTCTTCCCCTCCTGATAGTGGAAACAATATCACAGAA
>NW_016839475.1:0-1025 GCF_001698545.2 Rhinopithecus bieti
AAGTTTAGTCACTAAGTATTGAGCTCTACCAAATAGTCATGTCAAAGGCAGTAATTTTGTTGCAACACTCCTATATGCATGTTTAAAAAGTCATTCTTCTAACATGAAAATAAAAACCTACATCTTCTAATGCAGAGTAATAGGACATATTCATTGGCATTTCATTACTTTTTACTTGGAAAATGACTATTTGCTACCAGTTCTTCTCTGTGGCAATCCCAGTGCTTTTCCATATGCAAAAACATGACATTACAGTATTAATACCCTTTTAAATATGCATGATTATATATATTTACGTCTGTGTGTGTGTGTCTCTGTGTGTGTGTGTGTGTATTGACCTGAATCAATTTGTTCATTAGGCAATTATTGGGTTCTTTTAGTAAATATCTGTAGGCTCTGATCATTATAGATGGAGAGAACCTTTGTAATTCCTCACATACAGCCCTACCACCAAGTAAATATTATAATTTTAAAAGTTTTGTACTAAGTTTTTCCAAACTTACAAATATTTATTGACAAGCAGGCACAAAAATTACTACAGAACATGTTCCTAAAAGTTCAGAGAAGCCTCACTCTAAGCTCTGTCCTCGGGCATTCCAACAGGCCTGTTGACTGAAAGGTTCATCTATGGTATGTACAACAATATTTTTATAGCATAATAAGCCAATCTAGGATTCTTAGGCAACAGAGTGCCACAGGAAATGGGGTGATACAAAACTAAAGAATTATAGCACTAAATTGAATAGTTTGAAGTTGATGGAATTTCATACCCTATTTATGCTGAAGCAGTATGTATTATTTCTAACAACTATATTTCTTAAATATCATGAGTATCAAAAATTTAAATTAAATTAATTTATTTATTTTTTTGAGACGGAGTCTCGCACTGTCACCCAGGCTGGAGTGCAGTGGCCGGATCTCAGCTCACTGCAAGCTCCCCCTCCCGGGTTTACTCCATTCTCCTGCCTCAGCCTCCCGAGTAGCTGGGACTACAGGCACCTGCCACCTCACCCGACTAGTTTTTT
>NW_016839476.1:0-3966 GCF_001698545.2 Rhinopithecus bieti
GTGATACATCATGTCAACAGAATGAATGACAAAACTACATGATCACTTCAATGAATGCTGGAAAAGCATTTGATAAAATTTCACATCCATTCATGATTTTAAAAACCCTTGAAAAACTGAGTATAGAAAGCACATGCCTCAACATAATAAAAGCCGTATACAACAGACCCACAGCTAGTTTCATACAGAATGGGAGAAAACTGAGAGCCTCTTCTCTAAGATCTGGAACATAACAAGGATACCCACTTTCATCACTGTTAATCAATATAGTTTTGGAAATCCTAGCTAGAGCAAACAGACAAGAGAAAGAAATAAAGGGCATCCAAATTGGAAAGGAAGAAGCCAAATTATTCTTATTTGCAGATGTCATAATCTTTTATTTGGAAAATCCTAAAGACCCACACACAAAAAAATGGTTAGAACTGATAAACAAATTCAGTAAAGCTGCAGGATACAAAATCAACATACAAAATTCGGTGGCATTTCTATATGTCAACAGAGAACAATCTGAAAGAGAATTCAAGAAAGTAATTTCATTTACAATAGCTACAAATAAAATAAAATACATAGGAATTAACTTAACCAAAGAAGTAAAAGTTCTCTACAATGAAAACTATACACTGATACAAGAAATTGAAGAGGACACCAATGAAATGAAAAGATATTCTATGTTCATGGATTGGAAGAATCAATATTGTTAAAATGTCCATACTACCCAAAGCAATCTACAGATTCAATGCAATGTCTATCAAAATGTCAATGACATTCTTCACAGAAATAGAAAAAAATCCTAAAATTTATAAGTAACTACAATAGACCCAGCATAGCAAAGCTATCCTAAACAAAAAGAACAAAACTAGAGTAATCACATTACCTGACTTCAAATTATACTAGAGAGCTAAGTAGTCAAAACCACATGGTACTGGCATAAAAACACATGCCAAAAATATACATTGTGGAAAGAACAGTCTCTTCAATAAATGATGATGAGAAAATTGGATTTTTTAATATGGCAAGAGATAGGGGCTTGATTTCATTCTTCTGCATATGGATATCCAATTTTCCCAGAACAATGTATTGAAGAGACTGTCCTTTCCACAATGTGTATTCTTGGCACTTTTGTCAAAAATAAGTTCCCTGTAGATGTATGAATTTATTTCTGGGTTCTCTATTCTATTTCATTGGTCTATGTGTCAACTGAAACAACATGGATGGAACTGGAGGTCATTATGTTAAGTGAACTAAGCCAGGCACGGAAAAATAAACTTCACATGTTCTCACTTATTTGCAGAAGCTAAGTTAAAATAATTGAACTCATGGAGATAAAGAGTAAAAGGATGGTTCCCAGAGGCTGGGAAAGGTAGTGGGGAGATGGTAAGGAAGTGGGGGTTGTTAATGGTACAAAAAATTAGTTAGAAAGAATATGATCTAGTATTTAATAGCACAACACGGTGACTACAGTCAATAATAATTTACTTACACATTTCAAAATAACTAAAAGAATGCAAGTGGATTGTTTGTATACAAAGGATAAATGCTTAAGGTGATGGATACCCCATTTACCAGATGTAATTATTATGCATTGCATGCCTGTATCAAAATACCTCCTATAACCCACAGGTATATGTACCTACTGTGTATCCACAAAAATTAAAAATTAAGAAAAATAGGTCAGGTCATAAGTATGGGCTCCAAATCTAATAGGATGAGTGGCCTTGTAAGAAGGTCCATGTACCAAGGAAAGGTCATGTGAGCATAAAATGAGAAGGTGGTCACCTGCAACCCAAGAAAAGAGCCCCCATGAGACACTGTCCCTGCTGGCTTCTTCGTCTTGGACTTTCCAGCTTTCAGAACTGTAAGAAAATAAATTTCTGTTGTTTCAGCCACCCAGTCTATGGTATTCTGTTATGGCAGCCTGAGCTGACTGATACACCAAACTATATCTATCCTTCAAGGACCTTGCTTAAATACTAGGTTCCCAGAAAGAGGCTTCTTTCTCTCTTCCCTATCACCCCCCACCATCCATACTGGTCCTTTATGTGACTTACCTTGGACACTTTTTATAATAAACTTTGCATTACAGTTCCAATCAACTAAACTGGAAGATCCTTCAGGGCAGGGACCTTGTCTGTTTGGCTGTATAACCTTACAGCACCCAGCACACCATAGGTACTGTGATGGTTAATATTAGGTATCAACTTGATTGAATTGAAGGATGCCTAGATAGCTCGTATTGTTTCTGGGTGTGTCTGACAGGGCATTGCCAGAGGAGGTTAACATGTGAGTCACTAGACTGGGAGAGGAAGACCCACCCTCAGTGTGGGTGGCCACCATCCAACTGGCCACCAGCATGGCTAGAAAAAAGCAGGTGGAAGAAGGTGGGATAAGATGGCTTGCTGAGTCTTCTGGCTTTCATCTTCCTCCAGGGCTGTTGCTTCCTTCCATTCTTCCTGCCCTTGGACATTAGACTCCAGATTCTTTGACTTTGCACTCTTGGACTTACACCAGTGGTTTGCCAGGGGCTCTCAAGCCTTTGCCCACAGGTTGAAGGCTGCACTGCTGGCTTCCCCGCTTTTGACACTTTAGACGTGGACTGAGCCACTACTGGCTTCTTTCTTCCCCAGCTTGCAGAAGGCCTATTGTGGGACTTTGCCTTGTGATCATGTGAGCCAATTATCTTTAATAAAGTCCATTTTTTTTATATATACATATATCTTATTAGTTCTGTCCTTCTGGAAAACCCTGACTGATACAGATTTTTGTACTTGGAGTGGGGCATTGCTATAAAGATACCTGAAAATGTGGAAGCGACTTTGGAAGTGCATAACAGGCAGAGGTTGGAACAGTTTGGAGGGCTCAGAAGCAGACAGGAAGATGAGGGAAAGTTTGGAACTTCCTAGAGACTTGTTGAATGATTATGACCAAAATGTTGATAGTGATATGGACAATGAAATCCAAGCTGATGAGGTCTCAGAGGCAGATGAGGAACTTATTAGGAACTAGAGTAAAGGTCACTCTTGCTATGCTTTAACAAAGAGTCTAGTGGCATTGTGTCCCTGCTCTAGGGATCTGTTGAACATCAAACTTGATTTAGGGTTTCTGGCAGAAGAAATTTTTAAGCAGCACAGTGGTCAAGGTGTGACCTGGCTGCTTCTAACAGCATACGCTCATAAGGATGAGCAAAGAGATTATCTGAACCTGGAACTTATATTTAAAGGGAAACAGAGCATAGAAATGTAGAAAATTTGCAACCTGATCATGTGATAGAAAAGAAAATCCAATTTTCTGGGGAGAAATTCAAGACTGCAGAAATTTGCATAAATAAAGAGGAGCTGAATGATAATAGCCAAGACAATAGGGAAAATACCTCCAAGGTATTTCAGAGACCTCCCTTGGCAGCCCCTCCCATCACAAGCCTGGAGATCTAGGAGGGAACAGTAGTTTCATAGGTCAGACCCAGGGCCCTGCTGCTTTGTGCAGCCTTGGAACATGGCTCCCTGCATCCCAGTCACTCCAGCACCAGCTATGGCTAAAAGGGATCTAGATATATTTCAGACCACTGCACCAGAGGGTGCAAGCTGGAAGCCATCAAGGCTTCCATGTGGTGTTGTCTGCAGGTATGCAGAGGGCAAGAGTTTAGGCTTGGGAGCCTCTGCCTAGATTTCAGAGAATGTATGGAAATGCCTGGATGTTCAGGCAGAAGCCCACTTCAGGGATAAAGCCCTTATGAAGAACCTCTACCAGGGCAGCACAGAGAGGAAATGTGAGGTAAAAGGCCCCACATGGAGTCCCCACTGAGGCACTCTCTAGTGGAGCTGTGAGAAGAGGGCCAACATCCTCCAGTCCCCAGAACGGTAGATCCACTGACAGCTTGTGCTGTGCACCAGAAAAGCTGCAGACACTTAATGTCAGTCCACACAAGCAGCTGAGGGGGCTGTATCCTGCACAGCCATGGGAGTAGAGCTG
>NW_016839477.1:0-866 GCF_001698545.2 Rhinopithecus bieti
CACTGTTATTTTAAAACCAAAAGACTGATATTTGGAGCACATTGAAGACTATGGCAAAAAGTGAAGTGTCGTCCAATAAAAAGAGAAAGAAGCACTCGAAGAAACTGCTCTCTGACATGTCCATTCTTTTCACAGGGTTAAATGTTACTCTACATTTCCCAGTATGAAAGTCTGTCACTGAGTGTTCTGCGAAGGGATAGTAAGTGGCGACTGGATGCCTGTGTGAGGCAAGGAAATGTCTTCCATCGAAAATCGGTGAGAAGCTTTCTGCGCAACACTTTTGTGATGTTTGTATTCATCTCATAGAGTTAAATCATTCTTTGGATTGAGCAGTTTGAAATCACTGTTTCTCTGGAATCTGAGAAAGGACACTTGGAAACGCTCTTTAGAATATCCTGAAAAGAAATAACCTCAGAGAGAAACCGGAAGGAAGCTTTCTGTGAAACTGCTCTGTGTCAAGTGAATTCACCTCACACAGTTAAGCTTCTCTTTTCATTGAGCTGTACAATAACACTCTTTTTGTTTAGTCTGCGAAGGGATATTCTGGAGGGCTTTGGAGCTTATGGAGAGAAAGAAAACATCTTCAGATAGCAACTGGAGAGAAGCTTTCTGAGCAGCTGCTTTGTGACGTGTGCATTCCAATCACAGAAATATACCTTTCTTCAACTAGAGGATTCTGGAATCCCTTTTGGAGAAAAAGCTACCAAGAGATATTCGGGAGTATAGCTACGACTATGGTGAAAAAGGAAATATCCTCAGACAAAAACTGGAAAGAAGATTTCTGTGAAACTGTTTTGTGTTAGATATATTTATTCATCTTGCATAGGTAAAACTTTAATTATATTACGCAGTTTGGAGACTCCGTC
>NW_016839478.1:0-1667 GCF_001698545.2 Rhinopithecus bieti
ATTTCATAAAGTTTATATTACATAAAATGAAAAGTCCTCATGTACAAAAGAAAAGGGCAAAAAAATTAGGCCAGATGAAAATCTTAGCTAATAAAAAAGTTTAACTGTGGCATATATAAGCCATGATCCATCAGTATTCTCTCATTCTGCATTTACACATAGCTTACTTTAATTATCAGAAGCTAAGAGCTAACAGCTCTAAGAACTGCTTCCTGACCAGGCACCTATCTCTAGATGCAACAGAATCCCTGTAAGCATCTTGAACCACACTTACTGGTTACCTACTAATATGTCACTAAGAGCAAAACAAAACATGGGTCTTTACACAACTGGAAAGTAATCTCATGTTAACATGTGACCCTTAATGTTGAAGAGAGGGCCTAGTGGGAGGTGTTTGGGTAATGGCGGTGGATTCCCTATAAATGGATTGGTCCCATTCCCACGGTAATAAGCAAATTCTCATTATGGTAGTTTAAAAGAGTGTGGTACCAGCCAGGTGTGGTTGCTCAAGCCTGTAATTCCAGCACTTTGGGAGGCTGAAGCGGGTAGACCATCTGAGGTCAGGAGTTTGAGACCAGCCTGGTCAACATGGTAAAACCCCGTCGCTACCAAAAATACAAAAACTAGCCAGGTGTTGTGGCACCCGCCTATAGTCCCACCTACTCAGGAGGCTAAGGCAGGAGAATTACTTGAACCTGGGAGGTGGAGGTTGTAGTGAGCCGAGATCACGCCATTGCACTCCAGCCTGGGCAACGGCGAGAGACTCCATAAAAAAAAAGAAAAGGAAAAAAAAAAAGAGTGTGCTACCTTCCCCCTCCCCTCTCTCCTCCCACTTTCACCATGTGGAACCACTTGCTTCCCCTTTGCCTTCTATCATGATTGTAAGCTTGCTGAGGCCTTTACCAGCAGCAGATGTTGAAGCCATGTTTGTACAGCCTGAAGATCTTTTGTTAAACCTCTTTTTGTTATAAATTACCCAGCCTTAGGTATCTCTTTACAGTAATGTAAAAAAAGAACACAAATTCTAACCAGAAATAACTGATTCACAATTGGCAAAGTCTACCCAAACTATAAAAACAAAGGTTACAAACTCCCATGTTTCACTGTGCTGCGTTACTTCACATATTATTATAGAACCCTCACTTGTATTCTTGCTGTTTAAGTCAACTGGAAAACTTGGCTGTGTATGGTTTTTTAGCAAATAAATGAGGATTTAGCATAATATTAAGGAAAATAAGCAGGGGTAGGGCATGTTTAAATTGACATTACATCAAATGAAAAGGTTAATAACTTAAAGTTTTGAGTAGCATGAACTTGGATGTGGTAAATGAATGTGGTCAGAGGACTGTGTGAGAGGAGGCCCAAATCACAGATTCAATCCCCGATGATAAACAGCTATGTTTTTTAATTTGTTTAAATGAAAACCAAGCTGAAGCCTACGTTCTATCATTCATCTTTAAAATGTACTCTTTGGAGCAAGGGAAAAGGGACCAAGAATTATGAATAAAGAGAAATCCATGACTCCTCCATCACATGGCAAATTAATTGTGTTGATAAAAAGATGGCAAAATGTATAAACAAAAAGTTTACATGTTTTCACTAAAACAATAACAACTAAAGGAAAGTATATCACATGTTAAAATAAGACAAGTGAATATGTGAACAGC
>NW_016839479.1:0-1710 GCF_001698545.2 Rhinopithecus bieti
AAAATAATACTCATTAAACATCAGCTAACACTAAAGCACTTACAAAGGAGTCACACTGGCCAGGCATGTTGGCTCACAGCTGTAATCCTAGCACTTAGGGAGGCTGAAGCAGGTGGATCACCTGAGCTTAGGAGTTCAAGACCAGCCTGACCAACATGGCAAAACCCTGTCTCTACTGAAAAAACAAAAATTTAGCTGAGCATGGTGGCAGACACCTGTAGTCTCAGCTACTCAGGATGCTGAGGCATGAGAATTGCTTGAACCCAGGAGGCTGAGGTTGCAGTGAGCCGAGATTGCGCATTGCACTTCAGCCTGGGTGACAAGAGTGAGACTCTGTCTCAAAAAAAAAAAAAAAAAGAGTCTCTCATATTGCTGACCTCCCAAACCAGAGAATTCACATTAATATACATTTGCTGACACCTGTTTATCACTGTGAGTACTACAGCCAACTTTCATTGAACCAAGCACTGAAGTTCTAAAGTGGTAAAGCAATCCAGACACCTCTAGAACCAAATATCTTATTCACAACTGATTGTCCAAGGTTGAAGTACTGGACAATGGGGGCGGAGAGGGAAGGCAGGCAAGGAGACCTGAGGATACTCTTACTGTCCTCCAGAAACTGTTATTAACACTGGAATCAGGAAATACACAGATATAATAAACACCTGAGCCACTGAAGACCATAACTAGGTCTCTGAGAACGCAGTGCCCTGAGGTGGGAAGGGCAGGACCGAGGGGTGAGAATCTTGAGAAAACCAAGATCAGGTCTCATCAGGGATATAATATCTGGGAAGTAAACAGATGGTTAATTCAAATGGGAGAGTCGTAGTTGGGGGAAAAAAGGGTTGAAGTTTTTCTGCGTCTGTTGTATAACCCCAGATGGTTACATAAAAACACTTCTTAATAGAAATCAAAAGGGTTGGACCATGCTGACATGGCTTATGTTCTCAGCAAGACAGAAGTGGCTGATAACCTGTTTCTGGTGTGTGCACGTGTGTGTCTGTGGTGTTTGTGTGTATTTCTGCAAGTAAAAATGGAAAATGAAGGGCCGAGTGATTTTTTAACCCAGGCATATCTGCTAGCTATATACTATGACAAATTTCAAACAGAAGAATGAAAACTCACCTTGTGTTCTCACAGTTCCTCATACCCATTCAAATTCCCTTTTTAACTCACAGGATTATTTGTGAACTTTTTATAATGGTTTACGAGGAACGAGAATGACCCTGAACTACTTTAAGTATGTTAGGCACTCAGGAGACTTGGGAGCTCTCAGACTACAGAAAGCCCGGGATGGGATGGAGCTCCCCCATGGTGAGGGTGTAGAACAAGGCCAGAGGACCACGATGTACCCTGGGGATGCGATCTGCCCGAGACAGGCAAAAGGGGGTTCATCTGCCAAAGAGACAGAGGACAAGAGACAACCTGCCAGACAGACAACCTACCAAGGATGAAGAATGAGGGGGATGGTCCTAGAAGGCAAGGGCGAGGACAGAATGAGGATGGCAATGGCCCACAGGGGCCAGTGGCTGTCACTGACAGTCACACCCTGAGAAACAAGCATTTCCCCCTAAAAAGAAGTTAATGAGTCCAGCAGGAACTGAAGTCAGTCTTGCCATGAAGTGTATTTTGAGATACACTTCAAAATGTTGTGTGCTGCTTTTTAGCTGGATTCTCAATTTCTCAACCCCGAACATTTAATTTAAAAAG
>NW_016839480.1:0-1027 GCF_001698545.2 Rhinopithecus bieti
CTCAGCCTCCCAAAGTGCTGGGATTACAGGCGTGAGCCACCACACCCGGCCACATAACTTTCTTTAAGAGAAGAAAGGAACCAGAAATAGAGTGAAATATATAAATGTTTTCTATAGCTAATACAGAAAAGAATTAATGTATGAGAAAAAAAAAAAAATTCAACTGTTTGCCAAGTAGACTTAGTACTCACCTGTCATCAGTACTTTGCTCATCATGTAAGAGTCTCTCCTTATTTAACCCTATCTTCTCAAGCTCATGAGTTAATTTTTCGAGATCATTGTTCATCTGTTGGGTCTTCAATTTTTCACTCACTAAATCCTTATTTTAAAACATGCAAAACTCACGTAAGTGTCAAGGGCATAAACATCTAAGAAAGTCAACTAAGATTCTAATTACCACCATCTAGGAATACATGTAATTTGAACCAGGAAATGTCATTAAACCATTCCTTCATTATTAAAATGTAGTTGAAGTTATAACCTAGTTGAAATAACTTTTTTCCTTTTTTTTTTTGGCTAATGCGTTAAACAAAACCTTAAAAGGGAGTAGTAACTGTTTACTTGTGAACACGCATTTAGGTTTGAAAACTGTGGGGGAAAAACATATCCATTTACTTTTTAATAATGAGCCTCAACTTTAGTGCACATTTCTTCTTGTAAATACATGTTGACTATAACACTTCTCTCCCACAAGATCCCTTCTCCCAGTGAAAGAGGTCTTATGATACTGATCTGAAGAACTAGAGGATGTTCTTAGAAGTTTAGGCACAAGGAACCTGTTGTTCATGTTTTTAAGTCTACAGAAGAGAAAAATAAAAGGTCCCTCTCAATGCCTCTTTAGCAGAAATGCAGACTGCCCAATGTGACCTTCTGCCAGAATGCTAATATACTTTTAAATTGAACTTAAACAGTTATCACATATTATAATGCTTAGAGATGGGAAAAAAGAGCCAAACATACACCTTCTGACTTGCACCAACCATGTTTCACAGAACATACTGCCAATTTACTCCTGGAAGTTTCAGAA
>NW_016839481.1:0-884 GCF_001698545.2 Rhinopithecus bieti
CTTCCTTCCTTCCTTTCTTCCTTCCTTCCTTCCTTCCTTCCTTCCTTCCTTCCTTCCTCTCCTCCTTTTCCTCCTCCTCCTTCTCCTCCTGCTTTTCCTTCATCTTCTCTTTCTCCGTCTTCTTCTTCTTTCTTCTTCTTCTTCTTCTTCTTCTTCTTCTTCTTCTTCTTCTTCTTCTTCTCCTCCTTCTTCTCCTTCTCCTTCTTCTTCTTCCTCCTCCTCCTCCTTCTCCTCCTACTCCCCTCCCTCCCTTCCTACCTTCCTTTCTTCCTTCCTCTTCCTTCTCATCCTCCCCCACCTCTTCCTCCTTCTTCTCCTTGACTTTCTTCCTTCCCCTTCCTTCCTTCCTTTCTTCTTTCCTTCCTTCCTTCCCTCCTTCCTCTCCTCCTTCTTCTTCCTCTTATTCTTCTTCCTCTTATTGTTCTTCTCCCCTCCACGCCTCCCTTCCTTCCTACCTTCTTTCCTTCCTTCCTCTTCTTCCTCATCCTCCCCCATCTCCTTCTCCTTCCTTTTCCTTCCTTCCTTCCTTCCTTCCTCCTCTCCTCCTCTTCCCTCTTTCTTCTCCTTCTTCTCCTTTCTCTTCTTCTTCTCCTCCTCCTCCTTCCTCCTCCTCCTCCTTCCTCCTCCTTCTCCTCCTCGTCCTTCCTCCTCCTCCCTCCTCCCTCCTCCTCCTCCTTCTTCTTCCTCCTCTTCTTCTTCTTCTTCTCCTCTTCTTCTCTTCTTCTCTTCTTCTTCTTTCTTCTTTCTTCTTTCTTCTCTCTTCTTACTCAACTTCTTTCTTTTCTTCTGTTTGATACAGGGCTTCACTCTATCATCCAGGCTGGAGTGCAGTGCTGTCAGAACATGGTTGACTGCAGCCCGACTTCCTGGGCTCAAGCAGTCCT
>NW_016839482.1:0-659 GCF_001698545.2 Rhinopithecus bieti
CTCTTATATTCCATAAGGTTTGAGGACTGGTTGAAAGCTTTGCCACATTCTTCACATTTGTAGGGCTTCTCTCCAGTATGAATTCTCTTATAAGTAAGAGTTGAGGACCAGTTAAAGTCTTTGCCATCTTCTTCACATTTGTAGGAATTCTCTCTAGTATAAATTCTTTTATGTTGAGATAGGTGTGAACGCATGCAAAATGATCTGACCTATTCCTTACATTTCAAAAGCTTCTTTCCAGTATGCCTTATGTCTTTTAGAATTTGAACATTTATGAAAGACGTTTGCATATTTGCCACATTGAAATACTTTGCTCTGTGTAGTTGTCAAACTCTGGTTAAGCTTATTATAACCTTTTTTGTGCACCTTACACTCATCCACATTGGTACAACCGATTTTTAACTGTAAATTCTCAGGCCCACATTTTTTGGATCTTCTCAATATCACTTTTCGGAGAGAATCTTCTATGCCCTGCTCTGGCCAAAGGTGTTGAGCAAAATGAGAATATATAACTGAAAAGAAATAAAAATAAATTAGTTCACTTATTAGACTCAGATAAACACAGTTTCCAAATCTAACCTATACAATTATTCAAACTACATAAGCATGATGACATTGCAATATGACACAGGCCATAATTGGTCACAGACATATAAATG
>NW_016839483.1:0-2009 GCF_001698545.2 Rhinopithecus bieti
GACACAGCCTATTTCCTATTGATGAGAACAGGTAGAGCGTTATAAAATGAGTATGTCCTAAAGTCAACAATGTTCAAATTCTAGGTCTCCTGCAGACACTAGACGGTAACCGCCAAAGCTTATGTACTCGGCAACGTTCAAGGAGACCAAGTTCAGAGCTGTCACAATGCAGCACCATCCTCACGTGATTTTCTCAGGCCGGTTTGAGGGCAAGTGCCCCCATCACAGCAGGAAAGCTGCCCAGCCCAGCACTTCCCGAGATCACAGACCTTCACCTTCCCACGTCTTCAATAGTTCCTTTACACTGGGAACCGGACAGCAAAACCTAAAACACTTCCTCAAATCTCAAGACAGTCTTTAGAGCTCTTTTCCTTGCCCCTTCTCTTACTAAAAAAAAACAATTTTGTAAGCAACCTGTAGTGCTTACCAGAGCTGGGGCGGAAGGAGAGCTAGTGTTTGGTAGACCGAGTTTCAAACGTGGGGAGACCAGGAAGTTCTGGAGATGGATCGCGGTGATCGCGGCACGACAGTGTGAACACACTTAATGCCACCAAACCATACACTTAAAAATAGAGTGCTATGTAATTTTACCACAATCAAAAGACTGAGAAAAGTCATCTATAATTACTGTCTCCAATATCTTGCATCCTGTAAGTTGCATTTGCTTTTGGAAATCCTCAGAGCAATCATGAAAACTAATACCCTGTCGTCTCTGAAACGCAAAGTCGTTCAAGGGCTTTGATTATAGGAAAGTAGCTGGAAAGCAAAGCGTCCGTTAGACACAGCAGCCGTGGTAGGACACACACACGGTGGGAAGGTGGTGGTCATGCTCCACACAGATGGGAAGGGCGTGGGGAGCCACAACACCTGATGCTTGGGAGGCACCTGGGCAGGAGCTGAGAATGTACCAAACACGTTCGATCATGCAACATTCACGGACCCGAGTCCAGCCACCGCCGCTGACATCCACTGTGGCCGGGGTGTCCTCCCACCCTGTGATGGCTCGCTCCTTCGGTTACCTGCCTTGAATCTACTGGCTTCTCTCCTCATGGGCCTCTTTCCTATCATCTTCCTGTCATTTTCCTGTCAGCAAGCACATTTCCTGTCATTTTCCTGTCAGCAAGCACATTTCCTGTCATTTTCCTGAACTGACATGACATTTCCTGTCATTTTCCTGAAATGACATGTCATTTCCTGTCATTTTCCTGTCAGCAAGCACATGCGTCCAGCCTGACCTTGCTGATGTGCTCCAGCTGGCCCTGGACTCGAGCTGCGCTGCTGCGGCTTTCCATCAGTGTGGCATTCGTGAGTTATCTCCTGGGAAATGCCAGGTGATGGTAACATCAACCAGGAGGCACAGCTAACAGAACACATGGTGCGGTGCCCAGCACGTCACGTCCTTGAACAGATGCTCCATGTCTTCTTCTCTCCTGCCAGAGCTTCGCTGTAGGAAGGCGGCCATTCCTCCAGTGCTGCTACTTTCTAACACCGGGGAAAGCAAGCTTCAGAAATGAATGGTGTCAAAGAGGCAGGACCCACCAGCAGGGCTGCCGGCGGCCGGACAACCACGGCCCCAGCATTCCCCAGCATTCCCCAGCCACCGTGACTGACAGCCCAGGCTCCAGAAGCGCACGGCTTCAACCTTAGGAGTAAAAACCCTCCTAAGCCAACTATTATTTTCAACAATGGGATTGGGGAGTGAGGTGTTCTAACCCTGCCTCTCTCGACAGCAGAGATCATCAGATCCCAGTTCTTATAGGATTGGGGAGTGGGGTGGGGTGGTTCCTAACCCTGCCCGCCTTCATAGAAAAGAACTGGGATATGATGATCTGTGCTAGGTTAGCACTTTGCTTCTGCCACATGCAGTCATCCTCAGCACCAGGAACAGTCAGAAGCGTTGAGTGATGACACCAATACCAACACATGCTGTTCTGCGGCTCTGGTAACTGGCTGCACAGATACAACCCAATAGCGGTGAGGTCTACGGACATCACTAGTCTTCCCAAGGA
>NW_016839484.1:0-1178 GCF_001698545.2 Rhinopithecus bieti
GAAAGTTTAAGGAAATGTCTCATGACATCAAAGTTGGGAAATGGCTGGCATAAGTTGTACAAACCCTAAAGGAAAAGAGTAATAAGAATAATTTCATTAGAATTACATTTTCTCTATCACAAAAGATACCAAAAGGAAAGGCTTAAGGCAGTGTGTCCATAATTTAGAACATCACAATCTTTGAAAAAAGAGGAAGAAAATAAGCCATATTTTCTGCCAAATTATTATCTCCTTTCAGAACACCCTTTCGAATTTCATACGGAACAATGGTAAAAGAAACTCCTCAGGATTACATCAATCAGAATATTTTAGTTTTATACTCATCTAATGATTGAGTTGTAATTTGTTCCTTCTCTGATTTTGCCTCCTTCTACTTTCTTCTCACATGCTACCTTCATCTTTCTTCCCAGTCTGCATGGTTTCCTTGCTCTTACTCTCGTCTTTCCTATCTGGTCCACAGCTGAAACAAAATGTCCTGTTTTGAACTGTATTGAACCTCAATGAAGGAATTTATTTCATGGAATTTTACACTAAACAACTTTTCTACATGGATAGCAGTCTTATGACTCTGACAATAACCATATCTTAATCTCTTAACTGCAGAAAAAGCTCAACGTCTTCTCAGATCATATTAGAAAGTTTTTTAATGGCCGACTGTCACCGCTGTACCTCAGGGTCTTTCTCCAAGCCTCGAAATATCATTGCCCCAAGCAGACGTACTATGTAGGCAATTATTAATACGCCTTTGTGGACTTTGGTGTTTACCCCTTATACCCTGGAATGTGGGTTAGAGTAATTTACATCACTTTATGTCCTCCCAAAAGAAACCCAATACAACAAAGCCAAACAAACTTTTCAGATAGGCAATGTGAATTCCCTCACGTTTATTAACATACCTTTAGACAACTATACAAAAGATACCAATTCCTAGTCATGGAAGCAGAAAATGACTCCACTTTGCCTCTAACTATAAACCTCCTTATTCTTAAAAGATGAGAAACTGCTATTTTGTAGATAGAAAATATTGGAGGGTCAAAGCTGGCCAAGTGGCTCACTTGTTTATTCAGCCTCCATAGACGAAATTTTATCATGGAGTTACATGTTGGAGTATGTCAACAAATATTTTAAAAGAGTACATGTTAATGCTTTCATTTTCTGATAAAGTAGATTAAGTTAGA
>NW_016839485.1:0-867 GCF_001698545.2 Rhinopithecus bieti
TGGCTCATGCCTGTAATCCCAGCGTTTTCAGAGGCCAAGGTGGGAGGATCATTTGATCCCAGGAGTTTGAGACCAGCCTGAGCAACCAAGCAAGACCCTATCTCTTAAAAAAATAATTAACTAATTAATTAATTAAGGGTTCACAATTGTGTAGGTCAGGAATTCTGGTAGGGCCATCAGGGATGGTTCATCTCTGCCCCACATGATTTTGCCTATGGTGACTCAACTGGGGCTATAGGATCTGGGTCACTGGAGCTGGCTGAGAGTGCTGGGCCTCTTCGTATAGGATGAGCTGGATTCTCTCATTTTTCTGGAAACCCAGTTCCCCCATCACAGACCCCATCATCCTCCCATCCAGCCACTGTACTCCAAAAGGTAACACTATCGCAACCTCTGGATTTAGTTTTGTCTGGCTTGTGTCTGCTTTCTTTCACTCAGCGTCATGCATGTGAGAGTCATCCGTAGACAGCTTGTGGTCCTTCACTCATTCTCATTGCTATTCAGTATCACATGGTACGCATAAACCACGAATGCCAAGTTTATGTCTCCTGCAAATAGTGCTGTTAAAAACACTCTAGGTTGTGAATTCAGGTGAACGTATGTCTATATTTCTGTTTGTATACCTAGCAATGAAACTGCTGGATCATAGACAATGCACGTACTCAACATTGACAGATACTAATAAAGTGTCTTCCAAAGAGTTTGTACTGTTAGCTTTTTAAAAACCACAATAGCTATGGCTGGTGGAGCAAGGGTTCAGTTAGTCAGCATCTATGAGCTGGATGAGTTGTCATGGTTTTAATATTGCTTATTTGAGGCCACACTTTTTTTAGTTGCCAGAGTTGCTCTCGGCACTTTGGGAAGCTG
>NW_016839486.1:0-865 GCF_001698545.2 Rhinopithecus bieti
ATGTCAGAAGGACGTTGTGAACTTGATGTGGACTGAGGATGTTAAGGTGCAACCAGCCCCCCTGGCCTCACTAAATGAGACTTCCCCATCTCCCTGCCAGGCACGCACAGGTGTATGGCCACATCTTATGTGTTATCTTTATCTAGAGTGTGCCTTGTCGTCATGCTTAAAGTTACATGATGATATTCTTCCTCATAGAGTAGGTCCCAAACCGCATTCAACACAGAAATGTACTCTTGCTATTATACATAGAAAGTGCTTTCATATACCAAGTGGGAGAGCAGTCCTAGAATCTGGGCTGGAATCGCGGAAGGAAGGCATTGGAAAGCAGCAGGTTCCCTAGTCCAAAGCTGGTTTTTGATGAACCTAGAAACAGGACCAAGAGAAGTGAATTTGTCTAAGGCCCTGACAGTGTCTCATGGTAGCATTTGAACCTAGCAGTTTATTGACCTGTTTCTTAAAATAATTAGTCATGCTTCCTCTGATTCCCATATAAACGTATTCCTCTTTCATTCTTTCATTTCAGTGAATTATTGTGGTGCTACCATGTAAAGGTATTTGAGTCAAAATGTGGCAGTGTTTATCCCTTTCCAAGGTTTTAGTTGCCCAGTTTTCAAAGTTGTGCTTACAGTTTCTTGTTGGTTGCAAGGTGTCCTTTCAGAAGCCAGTTGTGTGGTATATTTACATTGATTGTTGGTGGTAGTTTGGTTAGAACCTACTACAAGTGGCTGGCGTGGGCCTGGGGGACAGTGACAGCTGCCTGCTTCGCGGGCAGAGATGAAGTAATTGCTTCCTGGGAAGTACCATCTTCCTGGCCACACTCTCCAGCCCATTTCATTTGTGTTGGTTTCCTTGGTATCTGCAC
>NW_016839487.1:0-1715 GCF_001698545.2 Rhinopithecus bieti
CCGCCTCCCGGGTTCAAGTGATTCTCCTGCCTCAGCCTCCGGAGTAGCTGGGACTACAAGCACGTGCCACCACGCCCCGCTATATTTTTTTTGTATTTTTAGTAGAAACGGGGGTTCACTGTGTTAGCCAGGATGGTCTCAATCTCCTGATCTCATGATCTACCTGCCTGGGCTTCCCAAGTGCTGGGATTACAGGTATGAGCCACCGCGCCCAGCCAAGCGCTAACTCTTGAATGAGACTCTAAGTCTTTTTATTTTAGTCCCAATTCAGTACATGGCATGTTTTTAATTTTAGGGGAATGCAACCTTTATTGTAGAAAAATTTCCCTCATGGTAACAATCACCAATGTCAGGGCGCCTAGCACTGTGCTTTGTGTGCACTCAGTATACTTAGAACTGGGTTGGTTCAGAAACAAAACCAATAGCAAAGTTGTTTTGCAAAGAACACTAATTTGGTAATATTGGTAAGACTGAAAGGCCATGACTTAGCGGCAAATATTTTTTCATTCGTTTGAGAAACAATTTGCAACTAGGTCACCTAAAAGTGTTGGTTTACAGCAGAGGCATTTGAGCTTGGATGCACTGTCATCACATTGAGATATTTAAACTGCACTGTTGCCCAGTTTCCACTCCAGGAACCTGATTTAATTGGGGTGTGGCAACTCATGTTTGGGGGATTTTAAAGACTCCCCCACCCGAGGTGATTTTTACATGCAGACTTGGGTGAAAACAATTAGTTCAGGGTGAGGGATGCATTCACTGTGTGTGATTTCCACGTGTGCTTCTGAGATTTGTCCCATGGCTGCTTCAACAGGACTTTGAAATCTTCAACAGGAGCTCTGCTATTTTAAAAATCAAAATACAGGCCAGGTGGGATGGCTCACGCCTATAATCCCAGCACTTTGGGAGGCCGAGGCGAGTGAATCACCTGAGATCAGCAGTTTGAGGTCAGACTTGCAAACATGGCAAAACCCCATCTCTACTAAAAATAGAAAAATCAGCCGGGTATGGTGGTGCATGCCTGAATTCTCAGCTACTCAGAGGCTGAGACACCAGAATCGCTTGAAGCCAGGAGGCTGAGGTTGCAGTGAGCCAAGATCGCGCCACCGCACTCCAGCCTAAACAACAGAGCGAGACTCCGTCTCAAAAAAAGAAGTTAAAAAATAAAAAAATAGAAGTAAGAAAGAAATGAAATGTCTTCCTAGCAGATCTGTCTCTAGTCACTTGATTTCAAGGTAAGAGATTGGTTCAGGCACACTACTTTTAGTCAGTGTTGAAAATCATAAATAGCCCACACATATCAAAAAGTGTTATTATTTTTTTCTGAGATGGAATCTCACTCTGTCACCCAGGCTGGAGTGCAGTGGCGCCATCTTGGCTCACTGCAACCTCCAACTCCCTGGTTCAGTCGATTCCCCTGCCTCAGCCTCCTGAGTAGCTGGGATTACGGGAACACATTACCACGCACAGCTAATTTCTGTTATTTTAGTAGAGACAGGGTTTCACCATGTTGGCCAGGATGGTCTCAATCTCCTGACGTCGTGATCTGCCTGCCTCAGCCTCCCAAAGTGCTGGGATTACAGGTGTGAGCCACCGCGCCGGGCCAAAGTATTTTTATTTTTATGTGAGAGACAGTCTCACTCTGTCATGCAGACTGGAGTACAGTGGCACAATCTCAGCTCCCTGCGACCTCTGCCTCCCAGGTTCAAACGATT
>NW_016839488.1:0-2312 GCF_001698545.2 Rhinopithecus bieti
GTTCAAGCAATTCTCCTGCCTCGGCCTCCTGAATAGCTGGGATTACAGGTACCCGCCACCACACCCGGCTAGTGCTTCTGTTTTTAGTAGAGATGAGGTCTCACCATGTTGGCCAGGTTGGTCTTGAACTCCTGACCTCATGATCTGCCCACCTCGGCCTCTCAAAGTGCTGGGATTACAGGTTTGAGCCACTGTCCCTGGCTGGGATGACGTATTTTAAGTGCTGAAGAAAAAAATATTTTACCCTAGAATAATATATCCAGCGAAAATATCCTTCAAACCTGAAAGAGAAATAAAGACTTTCCCAGACAAACAAAAGTTGCAGGATTTCATCAACATCAGATCTATCCTACAAGAAATGCTAAAGGAAGGTCTTCAATCAGAAACAAAAGGATATTAGTGAGCAATAACACATCATCTGAAGGTACAAAACTCACTGGTAATAGTAAGTACACAGAAAAACACAGAATATGATAACACTGTAATTATTGTGTGTAAATGATTCTTAAGTAGAAAGACTAAAAGATAAACCAAACAAAAATAATAACTACAACAAATTTTCAAGACATACACAGCTCAATAAGATGTAAATAGAAACAACAAAAAGTTAAAAGGCTGAGGGACAAAGTGAAAGTGTAAAGCTTTTGTGTTTTCTTTTTGCTTGTTTGCTTCTTTATGCAAGCAATATAAAGGTGTCCTCAGTTTAAAATAATGGGTTATAAGATAGTATTTGCAAGCCTCCTGGTAACCTCAAATCAAAAGACACACAATGAATACACACACACCAAAAAAACAAAAAATTAAATTTTACATGCAGAGAAATCACCTTCACCAAAAGGAAGAAAGGAAGGAAAGAAGAGAAGACCATAACAACTAGAAAACAAATAACAAAATCCTGATCAATAATAATATTGAATGTTAATGGACTAAACTCTCCAATCAAAGACAAAGTAGCTGAATGGATTTTTTTTTAAAAAAAGATCCAATGATTTATTTCCTGCAAGAAACACACTACACCTACAAAGACACACATAGACTGAAAATAAAGGGATGGAAAAAGATATTCCATGCCAATGAAACTAATAAACAGCAGGAGTGGCTATACTTATAACAGACTAAATAAATTTCAAGACAAAAACTATAAGAAGAAACAAAGAAGGTCATTATATAATGATAAAGGGATTGATTCAGGGCTGGGCATGGTGACTCATGCCTGTAAACCCAGCACTTTGGGAGGCCGAGGTGGTTGGATCACAAGGTCAGGAGATCGAGACCATCCTAGCCAACATGGTGAACCCTCATCTCTACTAAAAATACAAAACAATTACCTGGGTGTGGTGACATGCGCCTGTAGTCCCAGCTACTTGGGAGGCTGAGGCAGGAGAATCACTTGAATCCGGGAGGTGGAGGTTGCAGTAAGCTGAGATCACAACACTGCACTCTACCTGAGTGACAGAGTGAGACTCCATAAAAAAAAAGAGAGAGAGAGAGAGAGATCAACTCAGCAAGAGGATATAACAATTTTAAATACATATGCACCCAACACTAGAGCACCCATATATGTAAAGCAAAGTCTATTAGAGCTAAAGAGAGAGAAAGACCCAATACAATAATAGCTGGAGACTTTAACACCCTACTTTCAGCACTGGACAGATCTTCTGGACAGAAAATCAATACAGAAACATTGAATTTCATCTTCACTGTAGATAAATGGACTTAATAGATATTTACAGAACATTTTATCCAATGGTACAGAATACACATTCTTTTCCTCAGCACATGGATCATTCTCAAGGATAGACCATATCTTAGGTCACACAACAAGTCTTAAAACACTCAAAAAAAAAAAAAAACAACAAAAAAAAACTAAAATAATATCAAGCATCTTCTCTGGCCACAATGGAATAAAACTAGAAATTAATAACAAGAGAAAATTTGGAAACTATACAAATATATGAAGATTAAATAATATGCTATGGGTCAATGAAGAAATTAAGAAGGAAATTGAAAGACTTCTTGAAACAAATGAGAATGGAAACACAACACACCAAAACTTATGGGATATTACAAAAGCAGTACTAAGAGGAAAGTTTACAGCTATAAACATCTACTTTTAAAAAGTAGAAAACATCAAATAAATCACCTAACAATGCATTTTAAAGAAATAGAAAAGTGAGGGCAAATCAAACCCAAAATTAGTAGAAGAAAACAAATAATAAAGATCAGATCAAAAATCAATGAAATTGAAATGAGGAAAACTATACAAAGCATCAATGAAATGAAAAGTTGGTTTTTTGAAAAGATAAACAACA
>NW_016839489.1:0-534 GCF_001698545.2 Rhinopithecus bieti
GTATAATAATAATAAAAAAAAAGATACAGACTGGAGAATTGGATAAAGAGTCAAGACCCATCAGTCTGCTGTATTCAGGAGACCCATCTCACATGCAGAGACACACATAGGCCCAAATAAAGGGATGGAGGAAGATCTACCAAGCAAATGGAAGGCAAAAAAAAGCGGAGGTTGCATTCCTAGTCTCTGATAAAACAAACTTTAAACCAGCAAAGATCAAAAGAGACAAAGAAGGCCATTATTAAATGGTAAAGTGATCAATTCAACAAGAAGAGCTAACTATCCTAAATATATATGCTACCAATACAGGAGCAATCAGATTCATAAAGCAAGTCCTTAGAGACCTAAAAAGAGACTTAGACTCCCACACAATAATAATGGGAGACTTTAACACCCCACTGTCAATATTAGACAGATCAACGAGACAGAAAGTTAACAGGATATCCAGGACTTGAACTCAGCTCTGCACCAAGCAGACCTAACAGACATTTACATAACTCTCCACCTCAAATCAACAGAATATACATTCTTCCC
>NW_016839490.1:0-1063 GCF_001698545.2 Rhinopithecus bieti
CTTATATAGTATCTTGTAGAACAGTTGTCAATCAGCAGATCATCAGGCGAGTACATAATTACATATAGGTTTTCAGGATATTCTCAGAAGTTCATCAAGAACAATTCTCTTCCTAGATGGTCAGTTTGTTCTTCTTTCCTTGGTTACCCTTTTGGGGAGTCCTGATCTTTTTTTTTTTTTATGGAACTAGGAATAAGCAGGCTTAATGGTTAACATAACAAAGTCTTATATCAGACTTGGTGGCTCTTGCGGTTACAGGTGCTAGACGGGTCCATTGTGTGGTCTTTGAGGAAATGGTCATAGGGACAATTATAGCAGCACCATTGGTTATAGGCTTAGAACTGGCACAGCAGTCTCTATTAAGTGCAAGGTTGTACTTTAACATTGATTATATAACTATGTATAACAATTTTTCTTTTTTCTAATTTTAGTATTTAACTTTCATTTTGTATAGGGCACCAAATTTAATATCTTTGTCGTCTTACTGTGTCCCACAAACTCAAATCTTTTTATAGATTTAACCTCCCATCTATCCACGCCATTTTTTCACCATTTATATAATCCTCAGAATATGAAATAAGTTGGGAACTTAACCATGACAAATTTTGCATAGAATTTTTGCCTTTAGGCTTGGAAACCTAAAGGCAAAAACTTGGAAACATGGAATACCAAATTTCCGTTTTTTCCCTTATGTGTTCCCATCACATACCCCCACTGGCCATTAACCCATATTGTAGGGACAGGCCCAGGGCCAAATTTTCCGAGGATAATGTGGTAAGATTTTTCTTCTATCTTTCCAGCTCATGGGTATTGAAGTATTGTCCCATTTTCCAAGATTTGGAGTGGGGGTGGGCAGTACTATTACCAAATGAGTAACACTCCCCAGACTTCACCGTGAATCCCCTCCAATAGTTGTCTGCATATATATGATCAACCAAATCCAAAGCAAAATAACATAGATTATTCCAGCGATACAAAAGAGCCCACCAGCGCCGCCTGCTGCACAAGCCTTGGAAATGGCCTTGCCAACATCCAGAGGGCTCAGAGCCTTGCTGGAGAGCAA
>NW_016839491.1:0-2523 GCF_001698545.2 Rhinopithecus bieti
TCTCTAGTAGGAAGATCAAAATTCAATACAGTAAAAAAATGATAGCTACAATAGGTTGTTAAGCAATATATAACATAAAGGGATGTAAATTGTGACATCAAAATATACATTGTGGAAGTCTAGAGTTTTGTATGCAAGTGAAGTTTTATCAGTGTAAAACAGTCTATGTGTAAGCCACAAAGCAAGACACTATAGCCAACGAATGAATAATAGAGTAGGAAGTTAAAACAGTGTTAAAGAAAACCTCTAAATCAAGACAAACAACGGGGGGCGGGGATAAATTCAAAATATCTACAAAACAATGAGAAAACAACCAACCAAATGGCAGTGCTAAGGTCTTACCTATAAATAATTACTTTGAATATAAATGGATTAAATTATCCAATTAAAAAAACCAATAAAAGACTCACTTTAGCCTTAAGGATACCCATAGGCTGAAAGTAATGAGATAGAAGGAGGTAATCCACGCCAATGATAACCAAAAAGAGCAGAGATGGCTACACTTATATCAGATAAAATAGACTTCATGTCAAAAACAGTCACAAGGGACAAAGAGTGACATTGTCTAATGATAAAGGGCACAATCCATCAATAAGACAGAAGCATTATAAATATATATACATGCAACATTGGAGCACCTAAATATATGGAACAAATATTAATGAGGATGAAGGGAGAAATACATAACAGTAGGGGACTTCGATACTCCACCTTTTACAAGGGTCAGATCACCCAGATAGAAAGCTAATAAGGAAATACTGAGACTGAGCTGCACTTTAGACAAAATAAACCTAACAGATATATAAAGAACTTTGCATTCAAAGGCAACAAAACACATGTTCTTCTCCAGTGCACATGGAACAATCTTCAGGATAGAACAGTTGGCAAGCCACAAAACAAGTCTTAACAAAATTTTAAGAATAAAATTATATCAAGTACAAGTACACCTTTTTTTATTGTGCTTCCTTTTACTGAGCTTCATACACAGCGCATTTTTTACAAGTCTAAGGTTTATGGCAACCCTGAGTTGAGCAAGTCTGTTGAAACCATTTTCCAACAGCGTGTGTTCACTTTGTGTCTCTGCATCACATTTTAGTAACTCACACAGTATTTTAAGCTTTATTATTATATTTGTTACAGGGATCTGTGATCAGTGATCCTTGATACTACTATTGTAACAGTTTGGGGTGCCACACGTTGTGCCCATATAAAACAGTAAACTTCATAGATAAATATTATGTGTGTCCTGATAGTTCCACTAACCAGCCTTTATTTCATTTATCTCCCTTTCCTCAGGCCTCTCTATTCCCTGAGACACAATACTGAAATTAGGCCAATTAATAAACTTACAATGGCCTCAAAGTGTTTAAGTGGAAGGAAGAGTCACACATCTCTCATTTTGAATCAAAAGCTATAAACGATTGGGTTTAAGGAGGAAGGCCTATTGAAATCTAAAATCAGCTGAAAGCTAAGCCTCTTATGACAGTTATCTAAGTTGTGAAGGCAAAGAAAAAGTTCTGGAAGAAATTAAAAGTGCTACTCCAGTGATCACACATCTGATTTTAAAAAAAAGTAGAAATGCCTTATCAGTGATATGGAGAAAGTTTTAGTGATCTGCATAGATCAAACCAACCACAACATTCCCTGAAGCCAAAGCCTAATTAAGAGCAAAGTTCTACTCTCTTCAATTCTCTGAAAGTTGAGAGAGGTGAGGAAGGTGCAGAAGAAAAGTTGGATGCTAGCAGAAGTTGGTTCATGAGGTTTAAGGAAAAAAGCTATCTCTATAACCTAAAAGTGTAAGGTGAAGCAACAAGTGCTGATGTAAACCTGTAGCAAGTTATCCAGAAGATCTACCTAAGATAATTAATGAAGATGACTACACTAAACAACAGATATACAATGTAGATGCAACAGCCTTATTGGAAGAAAATGTCATCTAGGACTTTAATAGCTAGAAAGGAGAAGTCAGTGCCTTGCTTCAAAGGACAGGCTGACTTCCTTGTTAGAGGCTAACACAGCTTGTGACCTTAAGTTGAAGCCAATGTTCATTGACCATGCTCTAAGTTCTAGGACCCTTAAGAAATTATGCTAAATCTACTCTGTAAATGAAACTACAATGCCTGGATGATAACAGATCTATTTACCATATGGTTTACTGAATATTTTAAGTCCATTGTTGAGACCTACTGCTCAGAGGGGAAAAAAAAAGATTCCTTTCAAAATATTACCTGCTCAGTGACAATATACCTAGTAACACAAAATCTCTGACGGAGATATAAAAAGAGATTTACGGGTTTTTCATGCTTGCTAACACAGCATCTATTCAGCAATCCAGGGATCAAGGAAGAATTTTGGCTTTCAAATCTTATTGTGTAAGAAATACATTTTTAAGGCTATAGCTGCCATAGATAGGTTCCTCTAATGGATTTTTGCATAGTAATTTGAAAACCTTCTGGAAAGGATTCACCATTCTAGATGATACTAAGGACATTCATGATTCATGGGAGGAGTTCAAAATATCAG
>NW_016839492.1:0-535 GCF_001698545.2 Rhinopithecus bieti
TGAGCAGTTTTGAGTGAGTTTCTTAATCCTGAGTCCTAATTTGATTGCACTGTGGTCTCAGAGGCAGTTTGTTACAAATTCTGTTCTTTTACATTTGCTGAGGAGTGCTTTACTTCCAACTATGTGGTCAATTTTGGAATATGTATGATGTGGTGCTGAGAAGAATGTATATTCTGTTGATTTGGGGTGGAGAGTTCTGTAGATGTCTATTAGGTCTGCTTGGTGCAGAGTTGAGTTCAAATTCCTGGATATCCTTGTTAACTTTCTGTCTCATTGATCTGTCTAATGTTGACAGTGGGGTGTTAAAGTCTCCCATTATTATTGTATGGGAGTCTAAGTCTCTTTGTAGATCTCTAAGGACTTGCTTTATGAATCTGGGTGCTCCTGTATTGGGTGCATATATATTTAGGATAGTTAGCTCTTCTTGTTGAATTGATCCCTTTACCATTATGTAATGGCCTTCTTTGTCTCTTTTGATCTTTGTTGGTTTAAAGTCTGTTTTATCAGAAACTAGGGATTGCAACCCTTGCTTTTT
>NW_016839493.1:0-3582 GCF_001698545.2 Rhinopithecus bieti
CCCCAGGGATTCTGTATTTTTCTTCAAATAGTAGTAGTTCGTATGACGAGATGAGAACGCAGCATTGAGTCAGAATATACTATATTGTCACCGTATCATCTTCTTATGTATATGTATGTTGTGGCATAACTTGAAATAATATAAACATTTTAAAGGGGATAGAATAAAAGTAGCATACCTAATATGACAATTTCTTCATATCTTTTTTTTTGTAACTTTAATATAAATCAAGTAGAGATGGGGGTCTTGGTTATATTGCTCACACTGGTCTCAAACTCCTGACCTCTAGCCATCCTCTTGCCTCAGCTTCCCAAAGTGCTGGGATTACAGGCATGAGCCACCATACCCAGCAATTTCTTTATATCATAGCTTGTTTTATTTTATTGTTTATAGAGGCCACATTGAACCATATTCGTTAAGTAAGGCACATGTACAGAAATTCTGTTTTATTTCTCAGCTTTCTTTTCCTCAATGAATATTTTGTGTTTATTAAGAATACCGAATACGAAGATGAAAAGACATTGAAGAATCCAAAATATAAAGATAGAGCTGGAAAACGTAGGGAGGAGATTGGCAGTGAAGGAACTTTCCAAAGAGATGATGCTCCTGCATCTGTTCATTCGTAAGTTTTGAATTACAGTGGCTCGAAACATCCTTTGTTCATAATCACATTCATAGGGTGGTCTGATATTCAGGGCTGTATATCCTGATAGGTGGCCTATTTATTTATTTATTTATTTATGAGATGGAGTCTTGCTCTGTCGCCCAGGATGGAGTGCAGTGGTGTGATCTCAGCTCACTGCAACCTCTGTCTCCTGGGTTCAAGCAATTCTCCTGCCTCAGCCTCCTGAGTAGCTGGGATTACAGTTGCGTGCCATCACGCCCAGCTAATTTTTGTGTTTTTAGTAGAGACAGGGTTTCACCATGTTGTTGGCCAGGCTGGTCTTGAACTCCTGACCTCATGGTCCACCTGCCTTGGCCTCCCAAAGTGTTCAGATTACAGGCGTGAACCAGCATGCCTAGCCAATAAGTGGCCTTAAAATGAACGCTTTAACAACAAAATGGAGACACTAAGTCTATTTATACTTTCCACTAATCTTAGAATTCCATTATCCCCTAAAAAATTGCTGAGCATATACATGAGTACCTGTACTTAAACACACGTATATGTATGTTAACAGTCTAGCCACACAGTTGTGTGTGTGTACTTTTATATGCTAGATATCTAGAAGCCTAGACTGGTAAGAACTTGGTATGTACTGGTATTTTTTAATAATTACTTTAATACTCAAATACTTTTGTTCTTAATGACCATGAAATATAATTTTTCTTATTTATTTTCTCTGATTCTGTTTTCTCTTGGCAAAGTAGTTTGGATAAAATGAAAAGGTGATTTTGAGGCCTACAATATGACCATATTTCTGCATTTAATCAAATATTAGCTACATTTTTTTCCTCAGAATATAAATTTTGAGTTTAGTTAAAATTAAAATTTTTCATATAGAACTGATAACTAATTATAAAGTTTTGATTCAATATCATATTGCATTGACGCTAAGAGTTTTATGGTTACAAATGGCAAAAATTTTTTCTTAATTGTACATAAAATAATGGTGTACCTTAGAGTTGATGGAGTTTGATCCATTACCAACATTTTATTTGATGAAATATAGGATTACAAAATAGGTACACTAAGCAACATGACACTTTTTTTTTCAAGTTTAATATTTAAAATATAATCTTGGAGAATATAAAGAATACATTCAAATTAAATAAGACAAATTTAAAATAAAACACATTGGTTTGACATTGCTTGGTTATTAATTGAAGGGCTAACAGCATATTTTGTGGAACTGAAAAGATATAATAGAACATAAAATACTCTTAAATTAGCAGAGTATAGAATCATAGGACAAAATGCAACCAGTGATTAAGAAGTTTTATTTCATTTGAACTTCTTAATATATAACATGTACAGAAGAGAACACAGATTATAAGTATATAGCTCAGTGATACATCATAAAATTAACATATTGCAGAATACACATTTCTTGGACAAGAAATAGAAAATTATCAGTAACCCCAGAAGCTTATTCTCCCTGTGCCCTGCCTAATCACTGTCCTGCTCTCCTCCCCAAAGGTAATCACCATCCTGACAGCAATAGATTAATTTCACTTATTTTAAAATTTTAAAGAAATGGAACAATTCAATATTTATTTTGTGTCTATATTCTTTTTGTTCCACATTATTTTGTTATGTATGGTTTATTTTTATTACTGAATAATATTCTACTGTATTACTATACCACAATTTATCCATTTTAATCATTGCCAGACATCTGGATTGTTTCTGATTTGTTGCTATTAGATTTGCTGGAAGAACATTGTTGTATGTGTCTTTTGGTGCACATGCTTTTCTAAGTAGGACATGTACCAGTGGAATTTCTGTGTCTTCAACTTTGTTAGGGTAATGCCAAGTGGTTTTCTTTCTTTTTTTTTTTTTTTTTGAGACGGAGTCTTGCTCTGTTGCCCAGGCTGGAGTGCAGTGGTTGGATCTCAGCTCACTGCAAGCTCCGCCTCCCGGGTTTACGCCATTCTCCTGCCTCAGCCTCTGGAGTAGCTGGGACTACAGGCGCCCACCACCTCGCCCGGCTAGTTTTTTGTATTTTTTAGTAGAGACGGGGTTTCACCGTGTTAACCAGGATGGTCTCGATCTCCTGACCTCGTGATCCGCCCGTCTCGGCCTCCCAAAGTGCTGGGATTACAGGCTTGAGCCACCGTGCCCGGCCGCCAAGTGGTTTTCTAAAGTACTTGTACCAATTACTTTTAATTCATGAATTTATTATAAATGCGACCTAAAAGATCTTTTGTCAATCAACTATCATTTTAATATTCCTTAAAGTGAAATTACTGATAGCAACAAAGGTCGGAAGATGTTGGAGAAGATGGGCTGGAAGAAAGGAGAGGGCTTGGGGAAGGATGGTGGAGGAATGAAAACTCCGGTAAGACTTGCATTTTCTTGTATTCATTTATTCCTAGAGCAGATATTTACTGTATACATTAATGTGCCAAACATTGCCTTAAGTGTTAAGAATATAGTAGAAAGCAAAAGCAGACATGATTACTGTCTTTGTGGCATTCACAATTACCAGATATATACATGTGCTTTGTTTTGTGTTTTATAGTTTTAGAAAGCCTCTTTTGAGTGGTTTTTTTTTCCCCTATATTAAAGCTAGGGTAAGAAGTGCTGTTTCCTGAGCCAAAGGTTCTTCTGTGTTTTAGAGTCATTTTAATAACTGTCATACTGTGCCTGGTACTGAGCACTGAAGAACAATCACAGTGTTAGTTTACAAACAGGTGGATTCTGTATGAGCTGAAAATCTGTTAGGTTCAAGAATCAGAGCATGTTAACATGGAATATAGAGAATAATGTCTGGAAAACGACATAGTGGTTTAATTAATGGTCCCATGGTTCATAGGAGGTTTGGGTTATCTTTCACACAAACCTTAAGAAGTAACCTGACTGTAGAACTTTCTGGATAATGACTTACTACCTAAAGAAATAATAGATGGATCAGTGTG
>NW_016839494.1:0-528 GCF_001698545.2 Rhinopithecus bieti
GGGAGTGTAAACTAGTTAAACCATGTGGAAGACAGCGTGGCGACTCCTCAAAGATCTAGAACTAGAAATACCATTTGACCCAGCAATCACATTACTGGGTATATACCCAAAGGATTATAAATCATGCTACTATAAAGACACATGCACACGTATTTTATTGTGACACTATTAACAATAGCAAAGACTTGGAACCAACCAAAATGTTTATCAATGATGGACTGGATAAAGAAAATGTGGCACATACACACCATGGAATACTATGCAGCCATAAAAAAGGATGAGTTCATGTCCTTTGCAGGGACATGGATGAAGCTGGAAACCATCATTCTGAGCAAACTATCACAAAGACAGAAAACCAAACACCGCATATTCTCACTCATAGGTGGGAATTGAAAAATGAGAACACTTGGACACAGGGTGGGGAACATCACACACTGGGGCCTGTTGTGAAGTAGGGGCTGGGGAGGGATAACATTAGCAGAAACACCTAATGTCAATGACGAGTTGATGGGTACAGCAAACCAACAT
>NW_016839495.1:0-855 GCF_001698545.2 Rhinopithecus bieti
TAGAACTTGAAACCTTCCTTGTAGCCTCATATAAACAGGTACAATTCATTTTAATAGTATATTTTTAACTCAAAATGCTCATACTATACTTTCAATAAGAAATACAAATAGGCCAGGTGAGGTGGCTCACATCTGCAATCCCAGCACTTTGGGAGGCTGAGGCGGGTGGATCACGAGATCAGGAGATCGAGACCATCCTGGTTAACACGGTGAAACCCCGTCTCTCCTAAAAATACAAAAAATTAGCCAGGCGTGGCAGTGGGCAGCTACTTGGGAGGCTGAGGCAGGAGAATGGCATGAACCCAGGAGGCGGAGATTGCAGTGAGCCCAGATCGCGCCACTGCACTCTAGCCTGGGCAACAGAGCAAGACTCCGTCTCAAAAAATAAATAAATAAATAAATACAAATACAGTATTTTCTGTTTTTCATATTAACTGGCATGTCTTTCACGCGGCAAATCCAGTTCAGACCGGGCGCAATTCATGTGCTCAGCCGCCGCATGTGGTGAGTGACAGAGACCATCCTGCATGTGTGTGCACTTTTTACTGCCTTTTTCTTGACCACAGATTCTACCTCCTGTTTCTCTGTGTATGCAGTGATTATTTGCTGAGTATTACACATCGTAGGTAACATGTTGAGCACACTCAGGATCCCTAGCCTTCCTGTGAAGCTTTCCAGCTCTTGTTTTAGCAGATAGCACAGGCACTGCTGGGTCATCGTGACATGGGCAGGCTTGGATTAATTTGCTGCTGGCGTGGATCTGTAGAGAGCTCCCATCCTGCACCCACTCCGATCTCCCCTCCTGGATGTGGTAGGATGGCCATGTTCCGCCCACACCTGAGCTCTCTCTGATCT
>NW_016839496.1:0-865 GCF_001698545.2 Rhinopithecus bieti
ATTTTTAAGATTGCTTTGACTATTCAAAGTTTATTGTAGTTTCATGGAAATTCTAAAATTGTATTTTCCATTACTTAAAAATTTGCCACTGAAATTTTGTTAGAGAGTTTATTGAATCTATAGATCACTTTGGGTAACATGGTACTTTAACAGTATTTATTCTTTAAATGCATAGACATGAAATTTTTTTTTTTTTTTTTTGAGATGGAGTCTCACTCTGTTCCCCAGGCTGGAGTGCAGTGGTGCGATCTCGGCTCACTGCAAGCTCCACCTCCTGGGTTCACGCCATTCTTCTGCCTCAGCCTCCGGAGTAGCTGGGACTATAGGCACCTGCTACCATGCCTTGCTAATTTTTTTGTATTTTTAGTAGAGACAGGGTTTCACCTGTTAGCCAGGATGGTCGCAATCTTCTGACCTTGTGATCTGCCTGTCTCGGCCTCCCAAAGTGCTGGGATTACAGATGTGAGCCACCGCACCCGGCCATAGACATGAAATATTTTAAAATGTATTTATGCCTTTTCTAATTTCTATTACCGATATATCATTGTAAAGATTTTTTACCTCCTTTGTTAAATTTGTTCTCGAAATTTATCATTTTAATGCTGTTGTAAATAAGATTGTTTTCTTCCTGTATTTTATCAGAGAGCTTGTCTTAAGTGTATGGAACCCTAACTTGTATGTTAATTTTATATTTTCCTAATTTGCTGATTGTATTTAGTAGTTTAGACAGGGTTTAATGTACTGTTTATGGTTTTATATATATAAGATCATATGATCTACAACCAGCAACTTTTTACTTGTTTTCCATTTTAGTGACTCTTTTTTATTTTCGACTAATTCTTCTGCCACATACTTTTAATGCTAT
>NW_016839497.1:0-533 GCF_001698545.2 Rhinopithecus bieti
TAGTGGTGGCCTTTGACTATATATTGGAAATACTGATTTTTTTTGTTAGTGGGGGTGGTTTTTGTTTTTTGAGACAGTGTCTTGCTCTGTCACCCAGGCTGGAGTGCAGTGGTACAGTCACGGCTCACTGCATTCTCTACCTCCTGGGCTCAAGCAGTTATCCTGCCTCAGCCTCCTGAGTAGCTAGGACCACAGGTATGGGTACTACACCTGGCTAATTGTTTTTATTTTTTGTAGACACGAGGTCTCCGTATGTTGCCCAGGCTGGTCTCACACTCTTGAGCCCAAGTTATCTTCCCACCTTGGCCTCCCAAAGTACTAGGGTTACCGGCATGCCTGGCCAATAGTAATTTTTTAAAGATTAATGTCGAGGAGTATTCTTGATAGTAATATTAGAAAACTAAATTGCCTGTGCTAGCTATATGAAGATGAGAGCATTAGTGTCAGTAATTTTGACTCCTGACTCCTGTATGTTTTAGTTTTAAAAAATCTAGTCAATTACTCTTTTTACCTTGACAGAAATTTTCTTTTTT
>NW_016839498.1:0-1026 GCF_001698545.2 Rhinopithecus bieti
ATCTTGGCTGCAACTAGAATCATTTGTGCAGCCTTTAAAACTCTCAGTGGCGAGACCATACTCCAGACCACAAAACTCAGGGGTGGGGTGAAGGGGGCTGTTCATCAGTCGGGTAAATGTCCCCAAGTGATTTTAATGAGCGGCCAGGTTTTAGAACCAGCGTCCCAATGGGAGCAACCTCATATCCAGGTGTTGTGCCCCCCTGAGCCTGGGATACAACTCTGGCAAAACCTTGCGTCTGAATAACTTTGTGTTCTCTGTCTCCATCTGGTGGTCATCCTCCTACATTGCTGTTATTTACCTGTGCAACTTGGGATCTTGTACTTTTAAGATCAGTTTGCCAACAGAATCAAAAAGAACCAAAAAGACTTGAAATTTCAAGAAATAAAAATGGCTACAAAATATACCATTATAAAGAACAGAAAGATCTAAGAGTTATAAATGCATTTTAATAATGCGTCTGAATCTTTTGCAGTACTTGGCAACTTAAAAAGCAGTCAATCAATGCTACTTATTCCTATTATAATTAAACAGAAGTTAGACTCCATCTTTCAGGCACCAGTGATTCATTTGGAATGAATGGCTTTAATTCAACCAAAAAACATATTTAGTCTTATTATTACCTGGTATACTGTTGGCAGTGGTGATCAGACACATCTGCATGGTGAGAAAGAGATTGTGTGTGTGCGTGTGTGTGTGTGAGACAGAGACAGAAAGAGCGAGACAGAGATTATTATTTTAATAAAAAGACTGTTTGGGAGTATACTGCTCTATGAGTTTTGTAACCCCACCCCAATCAGGATTCCAAACAGTTTGATCATCCCCACAAAACTGCTTCATGCTTCCCTGTCCTGGCATGCTTGCCTCACCCCAATCCCTGGCCACCAACCGATTTGTTTTTTTGTCCCTGTAGCTTTACCTTTTCCATAATGTCATGTATCCATAAATATGTAACGTTTTGAGAGTGGCTTCTTTAACTTACCAACATTTCCTTCCTTCCGCTTGTTTTGGATTTACTTTGCCCTT
>NW_016839499.1:0-658 GCF_001698545.2 Rhinopithecus bieti
AAGTTGAGGCTGCAGTGAACCATTATCACGCCACTGCACTCCAGCCTGGTCAGAGCAAGACCTTGTCTCAAAAAACACAAAAACAAACAAACAAAAACCCATTTGTAATAGTGGCAGTAGTTAACTTTTGAAAGTTTGGAGAAAAGTTCCTAAATAACCTGTGACCATGGACAACTTACTTAGCCTTTCTCTGCCTTAGTTTCCTCATCTATGAAATTGATAGAATATGGTACTGATCTTACAGGATTTCAACGAGAACCAAACGAGATCAAACTCAGAGCCTGGCACATCGTGAGTGCGCACTCAATGTTATTATTTCAACATTTTAGAGGAAAAACATGCTAATGGGTCATTATGGCTAAACATAGTCTATCACTGGCGTTACTCAGGGTATTGGAAGGAACTTGAATTCCATATAGATAGTGTGATGGAGAAAGTATTTCGGGCATTGACAGTGTTTATTCAAAGAAAAAAGGACGTGTCTGTCCTGTGTGGAGAGCCGTTTCCGCTTGTTTCTTTAAATGCTATGGGAAAAGCAGTCGACCCTGTGCTCTCTGCCGGACAGCTTCAGTCTCCGCGTATTGATTTGGCCAATTGTCGCTCACTGTCATCATGGCAGCAGCAGTTGAAGGGACAGCTTGTCTTGATTTGCATTTTC
>NW_016839500.1:0-1059 GCF_001698545.2 Rhinopithecus bieti
CCAGCCTTTGATCTTACAACCCAGTCCCCTAAGTTTTCTCACGCCATTTCCGGATCCTCTGGTCACAGCACAAATTTCCAGTTGGAAGGGGAATGGAGACTGTGGGAATCAGGAGCAAGAGGTTTCAGACTGCCTTACTCCCTTAACATAGACATTGACAGTGGGAAAAGCCTGCACTTCCCCTGTGTGCTCAAAACGTTGACAGTATCTCTGGGTGGCGATGGGAGAACAGGTTTGGTTTGGTTTTCTCCCAGGCTTCTACTTTGCAGAGAGACTTTAACATTCTTTTCTGAGTTCTCCACAGTTCTGGGACCAGACTGTCCTTCAGTCAGTGGTCTCTGAAGTGAGATTTGCTCATCTTCAGTGGAGTAGATCTTGGGAAACTGAACTAGACAACTTGAATCTTCCTCATATCATCTCAACCTGGGGTACTATGCGTGCCACAGGATGAATGTGGGACATCTTTCTGAAGCATCTGATTCACCTGATTCTCGAGATAAAACATTAATGTACTTAGGGATGACAGTCACATAGGTTTCGAAGCATATACCAGACTTCTCTCTGAAATCAGGCTTGGGTTGTCCTCTTTCTGATAAATTCCCAGATTTAACAAAAAAGCTGCCTTCTGCTGTGAGGACACATTGATATGCAAGTGTGAGAGGTACCGGTGCACTTCCTCACACTAACAGACATGTGAGGATGTATGACTCTAAACCACACGGCATACAGTTCCCGCCTGCTTCATGTTTACTTTTCAAACTCTGCCCCGGTTTTGTCCCTGGCAGCTACTGATTCATGGCAAAACCCCAGAGCTTGGAGTCAGAAGACTGAGTTTAAGTTCCAGTATTGCCTTTTCTTTTTTTTTTTCTAACCATGGTATCAGTCCCTCTCAGTCACTAAATGATTGTGACAACACCTTGTACAGTTGGTGGTGGCATTAAATCAGATGGTGTATAAGAGTATTTTGTCAAAACTCTAAAGGAGGATGTGGCTGTAGGGACTGATACTTCTCATGAATGTTACTGCTCTTCCTTCCCACAGTTAAAAGAATATTGGCAG
>NW_016839501.1:0-532 GCF_001698545.2 Rhinopithecus bieti
TATTTTGGCTAATAAAGCCATTAAAAAATTTACCCTTATATTAATAAATTGGCTAAATTAATTATTAAAGGGCAACATAAAACTCATCAATTGCTTAGAATTAACCCTGTAAAAATTATTACCCGATTATCTAATCAATACATTAAATCTCTACTAAAAACTCATAAAAAATAACAAGTGACTTGCGCTAAGTATACTGGTTCCTTTTCTCAACACTATCCCAGTCATAGATTATTTGCTTTTCTACAACAATATTCTTTCCTGCCCTATAATCCTATTTCTTATACTCCGGTTAAAGGTCCCACCTTTTTTACTAATACTTCTAACAATAAAAAAGCTAGATACTGGACATCAAATAATTCAAAAATTTCTCACTATCCATTTAAATCTGTACAACAGGAAAAACTTTTTACCATTCTTATGGTACTACAAGATTGGCCTCAAACCCCTTGTAATATAGTTAGTGATTCCCAATATACTGTATATGTGACTAAGTATATTTCTCAAACTTCTTTACCATTACTCCCAAAAC
>NW_016839502.1:0-2439 GCF_001698545.2 Rhinopithecus bieti
GATCAGTTATGTAAAAATAATGTGATAATGTAACAAATAATAGAACCACTGGAAAACTGTATAAAGGGATACACATTGCAACAATTTAGATAAATTAAAAAGGAATTCTAAAGAATGTTCAAGTAACCCACAAGGAGAACAGAAAAAAGAAAACAGAAAAACAAAGAATAAATAGAAAACAAAAAATAAGATGGCAAATTTAATGTTAAGATCAATAACAACATTAATACAAATAGTCTAGTACACACATTAGAAGACAGAGATTGACAGAGTGGATTAAAAAACATGACCCATCTATATGCTGTGTATAAGAACCTTTCTTCAAATATAGCAAAATAGGCAGGTTTAAAGTAAAAAGATGAAAGATGTATTATGTAAACATTAAACAAAAGAAAGCAGAAATAGCTATGTTAATATCAGATACAGTAGAATTCAGAGAAAAAGAATATTAACAGAGACAGAGAGGGACATTACATAATAGTGAAAAGATTACTTTACCAAGAAGATGTCACAATCCTAAATCTGTATGCAACAAACAAGAGAGCTAAAATATATGTGAACTAAAAACTGATGGAACTGAAAGAGGAAATAGACAAATCAACAATTATATTCAAACCTTTAACACTTATTTCTCAACAATTGAAAGAACAACTAGACAATCAAGAATGTAGAAAACTCAACATCATTAACCAATAGGATCTAATCTATATTTATAGAACACTCCACTGAACAACAGCAGGATACACATTATTTTCAAAGACCTATGGAGCATATACCAAGTTGCACTACATCCTGGGCCATGAAACAAATCCAAACAATTTAAAAGAATTGAATTATACAAAAGAATCGAAATGAAGCCAAACTAGAAACCAATAGTTTAAAATAATCTCCGAACAATTGGAAATTACATGACACACTTCCAAATAATGCATAGGTTAAAGAGAATGTCTCAGGGGGAAAAAACTTGAACTAAACTAAAATGAAAAAACAACATGTCAAAATTTGTAGGACACGGCTAAAGTAGTGCCAGGAAGGAAATTTATAGCATTAAATGCACATATTAGAAGACGAAATGTCCTAAATCTAAATTTTCACTTCAAGAACACAGAAGAACAAAATAAATTCAAAGCAAGCATAAAGAAAGAAATCATAAAAATATAAGTAGAAATTATTGAAATTGAAAACAGAAAAATAATAGAGAAAATCAGTGAAAGAGCTGGTTCTTTAAAAAGATCAATACAATTCAGAAACTTCTACCAAGACTAACAAAGAAAAAAAAAAAAAAAGAGAAGACACAAATTACTAATATCAGGAATGAAACAAGGGATATTGTTACAGACCCTGCAAATACCAAAAGGATAATAAGATAATACTATGAACTTTACATTCATAAATTTGACAACTTAGGTGAAATTTATTAATTCTTTAAAAAATACAAACTACTGAAATTCACCCAATATGAAATAGTTTGAATAGCTCATTCACTATTAAGAAAATTGAATTCATAATTATCAGCTTTCACAAAAGCAATCTCTAGATTCAGATAATTTCACTAGAGAATTTTTATAAATATTTAAAGAACAATTAATAGCAGTTCTATACAGTGTCTTCCAGGAAATAGAAGAGGAATGAACCCTTTCAAATTTACTTCATGAAGCTAGTCTTACTTTGGACCCAAACCAGACAAAGTACATAAAACGAAAACTACAGAACAACAGCCTTAATGCATATAGATGCAAAACCTCTTAGTAAAATATTGCAAATAGAAATCAGAAATATAAGAATTCTATATCTTGACCAAGTGGAGTTTAGTACAGGGATGTAAGACAGGTTCAATATGTCCAAATCATTCAATATAATTTAACACATTAACAAGCTAAAGTAGAATAATTACAAGATCACATCAATTGATACAGATAAAACATTTGACAAAAGTTAAAATTAATTTATGGTAAAACTCTCAGGAAAAATGGGAACAGAGGGGAACTTCCTTAACTGAATAAAGAGCATCTACAACAGCCTACACCTAAAATTATATTTAATGGTGAAAGATTGAAAGCTTTCTCCCTAAGATTCAGAACAGGGCAAGGATATTGACTTTTACCAATTGTATTCAGTATAGTGCTTGATGTTCTAGCCAGTGCAATAAGGCAAGAAAAGGAAATAAAAATCATACAGATTTGAAAGAAAGAAATAAAACTGTCCTTATTTGCAAGTGACATAATTATCCATATAATCCCAAAGAACCTGTTGAAAAATTCCCACAACTAATAAGTGAGTTTGGCAAGGTTGCAGGATATAAGGTAAACATTGAAAAAAAATCAACAGGCAGCAATCTTTGCTGTTACGAAGCCTCCACTGGTGATACCCAGGCAAACAGAGTCTGGAGTGGATCTCCAGCAAACTCCAGCAGACCTGCAGCAGAGGGACCTGACTGTT
>NW_016839503.1:0-867 GCF_001698545.2 Rhinopithecus bieti
GTGATGTCTGCATTCCACTCAGGGAGTTATACCTCTTTTCTCACAAGGCATTGTTTGAACACTGTTCCTGTAAAAGTGAAAAAGAGATATTTTGCAGCGTATCGAAGACTATGGCAAAAATTGAAATACGCAGAAATAAAAGCCAGAAAAAAGCATTCCAAGAAACGGCTCTCTGACCTGTACATTACTTTCAGAGTGTTAAAGCTTACACTAAGTCGCACAGTTTGGAAACTCTGTCTTTGAGGAAATTGTGAAGGGATATTAAGTGACACCCCGAGGCTTGTGGTGAGAAAGGAAACGTCTTCCGATGAAAACTGGAGAGAAACTTTTAGAGCAACTGCTTTGTGATGTGTGTATTCATCTCATAGAGTTAAATCGTTCTTTGGATTGAGCAGTTTTAAATCACTGTTTCTGTGATACCTGAGAAAGGACATTTGGGAACGCTCTTAAAAATATGCTGAAAAAGAAATACTATCCAATAATCGCCAGAATGAAACTGTCTGTCAAACTTCTCTAGGATGCTGGAATTCGACTCGCACAGTTAAGCTTCTGTTTTCATTGAGCAGTATTCTAACAATGTATTAGGTTAATCAGCTAAGAGATACTTGGCAGCGATTTGAGGCTTGTGATGAAAACGGAAATATCTTTAGATAGGTACTGGACTAAGATTTCCGAGGAGTGGCTTTGGGACTTGTGCATTCTACTCACAGAGATATACTTTTCTTCTCATAGAGGAATGGGGAAACCCGTTTGGAGATAAATCGACCAGGGGACATTCGGGAGTGTAAGAAAGGCTATGGTGAAAAAGGAACTGTCCTCAGACAAAAAATGGAAAGAAGCTTTCTGTGAAACTGCTTTGTGATAGAC
>NW_016839504.1:0-534 GCF_001698545.2 Rhinopithecus bieti
AGAAGGATCCCACAGGTGGGCAGAGCCCTGGGTTCTTTACCCGACTGGGTCTGGGCTGGGGGCGCCTCCGTTTCTTGACCGATGAGTGGGTTTGAGTGAGGTGTGCGGGTGGGTGGAGGAGGGCTGGGGGGAGTCACCTGACTTACGCGAAGAAGCCCTTGAGAGAGCTGTGGCTTCTTGGAATTAAGAGGGAAGAGTGCAGCATGGAGAAACTGAGGCCCGGGAGGACTTGGCAGCCCTGAGTGGGGGTGGGGGTGGGGGGTCCGCTCTGGAGTAGAGCCAGAGCTGTGATGGGGTTGGGGGACCCTGTGTCCTTGGGCCATGCTTGTCCCACTCCTGGGCTCTGTTTGTGGCTGTGGATTGGGGTGGGACAGGGCCGGTTGTGCGAGGGGTTATTGCCCAACTCCAGGGGGCCCCTGCCACCTCTCAGCTCTATATAGAGATACATATAGTTCTTTCAACAGGTTTTCAGCAGGTAGGGGTTATTAAATCTTACTGAAGGGGTGTTTTTTCTAATTCTCAACTGTGCACTGC
>NW_016839505.1:0-2273 GCF_001698545.2 Rhinopithecus bieti
TACTCCAAGGAGGAAGAGAGTCATGGCTACGATTTATTAGAGAATAAGAGAGGTTGGAAAAGCAAAGCACTAAGAAGTTCAGGAGAAACAGGGGAAGGTTCTTGGAAGAGGTGGCAGTCAAATTGGATTTTAAAGAAGAAGCTGGAGAAGAAAGACATCCACACTGGGGTGGTGGTGTTGGTAACAAGATAGTTTGTGTGAAGTGTTTTAAAATAGTTGAGTGAGCAGTGGTGTACAGAATTGATAATATTTCTGGTCAGATGAAGGGACAGATTTGAAGGCCAGGGAGAAACTTTTGGTGGCAACTATGAAGGGCCAGAGGGGAAATAATATAATCTAAGAGGCCTCAAGGTTGCCAAGGAGGCTGTAGACCAAATGGCCATTGAAGACTCTTGTTGGCGGGGCCAGCTGGGCTGCCAGTCTGAGCTGGCAGTGTTTGTGCCTTCAGAGTCACTCGCTTGTCCCAGCAGCAACCTTCTTCCTCTTCTCAGAAACTTCTCGGCTTCTCTAGCCTGCACTGTGTCCCATAGGCAGGGCTGGAAACCTCATTCATCCTTGGGTCTCTGGCACTCGTAATCCTAAAATGTCTTGCGTGGTCTGGAATGTCTTTTCTATTCCCCCATCCCGGAAGTCCAAAGCCTATCAAATTATCTTTCCCCAGCTCAAGAATTAATCATCAGCTTCTTATGTAAATCAGAACAGGAAAGTCTTGCTTGGTCAATTCCTTTGAGGATATTGTTCTGATGCTGTTCTTCAGTAACTCGGCTGCCTCTGCCTGCCTATTCAGCACTTACCAGTTAACAAGAAGCTCTTTCTGGCTCCCGAACGAAGTTCTCTGAGGCGAGCAGCAGCCGTCGATGTTCACGGAGTTCAGGCAGGCAGCCAAATGAGTGGGAATTGGGTGCACCCAGGCCAGATCCTATTTTGGGCTATCTGGGTCCTTGCAGCCCCACCAAGGGTGAGATATCCAATGGGAGAGGAGGGCTCTCAGAAGATGGGGTGGGCGAGGATTTTCCACTGGTAGAAATGAAGTTATTTTTTAGAGGTCTCTGAGGGTCCGTGGAGAGCTATGTAGTACTTTGATAGCATCAATGTTCTGGTGTTACCGAGAACCTAGGACCAGAGCTCCTTTCTTGGGGTGGGTAGCACAAAAAAGACCCTGGTTCTGCCCTTGGGATGCTCACAGGCTGCAAGGGGTTTAGAGGGGCTCTATCCTGAGCACTGTGGAGGTATGAGGAGCAGAGCCTGTGCTTCCGCACTCCTGGCTGCAGTGACAGGACTTTCAGTAATGAAATGACATTAGAAACAGTGCTAAGACACCTGGGTCTTGCTAAGTAAGTAGCCAGGCAGTTTCCTTCCCAGACCTCCATGTTCTGTGTGGTGACTGAGACTCCTGCATGCCCAGTCTCCCAAAGTGCCATGCTGCTGGAAGTGGATGGGTTGATTTCAGGAAGCATCTGCTTGAGAATTTTACATTTTCATCCATGAATATTCATGTGTATTCAAAAGCATATACCTAACTCACCAACCACAATTCCATAAATGTCATTACTTGGAATTCTTCTAGGTAAAATTTTAAAAGGAATTTATTGAAATTAAATTTTAAGAAAAAAATAAAACCCAGTAATCATGCAGGTGCTGCACAGATGTGCCGGCAGTGGTGCCGGAGGGTGTGGAGTGACAGAAGTGTAGGAACCCCTGGGAAGATGAATTTGTGGCATCCCAGGATCTACAGTGTTCGGTGTGTGTCAATCCTGTAGAAAGAAAGAGCTCTCAGCAGAAGGGAGATGGGTTCCTGAGTGAATGGGGGAGATTTGGTGGCTAGGTGCTGCTGGGTTCCTAGGAGAAACTAAGTCAGTGGTCTCATGGGGGTGACTTCTACAGCAATCTTGGAAGAAACTGTGGACCTGGATTCATGGAGAGGGAACCTGGATACCGTCAGCTGCACAGCCTCTGGGTGAAGGAAGCATGTCCCCTCTGGGGAGCTCCAGGCTGGGTGGGCCATGACCCTGCCTGTCCCCAGCCTGCTCCTGATTCCTCCATGTGTTCCCCCAGGGCCTTCTGCTGAAGGGCCACAGAGGAACACCAGGCTGGGATGGATTCAGGGCAAGCAAGTCACCGTGCTGGGAAGCCCTGTGCCTGTGAACGTGTTCCTCGGAGTCCCCTTTGCTGCTCCCCCGCTGGGACCCCTGCGATTTACGAACCCTCAGCCTGCATCGCCCTGGGATAACTTGCGAGAAGCCACCTCCTACCCTAATTTGTAAGACCAGGTT
>NW_016839506.1:0-1242 GCF_001698545.2 Rhinopithecus bieti
GAGTGCCTGCCAAGAGCTGGAGCTTTATCAGGCCGAGGAAGATCTCTGGGAAGAAGGAGAAACATTGGTGCACCCTGCTGGTGAGGAAGCTGGCGTCTGTGGCAGGGGTCTGGGGGCTCTCTCCTTGCACACCCCGTGGGCCTAAAAGTGGTACATCCGACTTTTTCCAAGGAGAGTTTGATTTCCTTCCCCAGCACTGAACTTGTTTCTGCTTGACATAGTGACAAAATTGTGTGTATTTTACCTAGGACTGGAGATCAGTCAGCATCAAGAGCAGCAATTTAAGAAGAAAAGGCTGGCAAAGGGAATGTAGCCCTGAACTATCCAAAGGCCAAAACACTTTTTTGTGGCCTTCAAGGCCCCTGGTGTCTGGCTAAAAGGGAGAGCACAAAGATGTGCGGCTGAAGGTCCATGCTCCCATCCCATCTCTGCTATCAAGCTACTATGTGCAAACACTCACCCTCTCTGAACCTCAGTTTCCTCATCTGTAAATGGAGGAGAATATCACCACCCTCCCTGGGCTTGTGGGAGGTTCAAATCAAGTTCAGCTCTGCATAGATATTTGACACAGATTTGCGGTCTTCCTCAATTGCCCCCTGCAAGCTCTCAGTTCCTTATCTGCTGGGGCTGGAGGTAAAAGGACCAACTAGGAGGCAGCTGAGGCTTTCCACAGAAGTGCCCCTGGGTAGCAGAATCAGAGTCTAACCAAAAAAGGATCCTCAGTGATAAAGGAGAATGACAGAAAGGAGGGGAGACAAAGGAAGGGAGGTGGGCTTGGGGGTGGGGTGCAAAAGCTGTTCATTCATCTTATTTGAACCTACCATGTGGCAAGCACCATGCTGGGTCCTGGGAACTCAGATGAACAAGACTCTCATTCATTCATTCATTCAGTCAGTCAGTCAGTCATTCATTGAACATACAGTTATTAAGGGACTTGTATGAAGCTCCCAGGTTCTGGGATAGAGAGAGGGTCAGGCAAGCAAATGAGCAATTGAAATGCAGGCTGGTGAGTAGCCTAAGAGAGGATGTAGAGAGCGGGGCAAAGGGCATTGCAGATGGAGGGAGGCCTCCTATTCTGTGGCTGCAAGGAATTTCCCAAGGTTGGAAGGGACAGTATGTGTTGTGGTTAGAGGGGAGGCTGGGAAGGCCAAGAAAGACCCTGAATGCTACCAAGAGTTTGGACCACATGTACATAGAAAGTCACTGAGCACCTTCCCAAAGGGAAATGCCAGACTCAGATTT
>NW_016839507.1:0-1026 GCF_001698545.2 Rhinopithecus bieti
AATTAATTGGCAAAATAACCAGCAAACATCATAATGACAGGAGCAAATTCAAGTATAACAATATTAACCTTAAATGTAAATGGACTAAATGCCCCAATTAAAAGACACAGACTGGCATAGTGGATAAAGAGTCAAGACCCATCAGTGTGCTGTATTCAGAAGACCCATTTCACATGCAAAGATGCACATAGACTCAAAATAAAACTATGCAGGAAGATCTACCAAGGAAATGGAAAGAAAAAAAAAAAAGCAAGGGTTGCAAACCTAGTCTCTGATAAAACAGACTTTAAACCAACAAAGATCAAAAGAGACAAAGAAGGGCATTACATAATGGTAAAGGGATCAATTCAACAAGAAGAGCTAACTATCCGAAATATATGTGCACCCAATACAGGAGCACCCAGATTCATAAAGCAATCCCTTAGAGACCTACAAAGAGACTTAGACTCCCACACAATGATAATGGGAGACTTTAGCACCCCACTGTCAATATTAGACAGGTCAGTGAGACAGAAGGTTAACAAAGATATTCAGGACCTGAACTCAGCTCTGCAACAAGCAGGCCTAATAGATACCTACAGAATTCTCCACCCCAAATCAATAGAATATATATTCTTCTAAGCACCACATTGCACTTATTCTAAAATTGACCACATAATTGGAAACAAAGCACTCCTTAACAAATGTAAATGAACAGAAATCACAACAAACTGTCTCTCAGACCACAGTGCAATCAAATTAGAACTGAGGATTAAGAAACTCACTCAAAACTGCACAACTACATGGAAACTGAAGAACTTGCTCCTGAATGACTACTAGGTAAATAATGAAATGAAGGCAGAAATAAAGATGTTATTTGAAACCAATGAGAACAAAGATACAACATACCAGAATCTCTGGGACACATTTAAAGCAGTGTGTAGAGGGAAATTTATAGCACTAAATGCCCACAGAGAAAGCAGGAAAGATCTAAACACACCCTAACATCACAGTTAAAAGAACTAGAGAAGCAAGAGCAAACAAATT
>NW_016839508.1:0-1062 GCF_001698545.2 Rhinopithecus bieti
GAGTTAATATGTAACAAAAGGTAACTTTGTGAATTGATCCCATCTGGACCTGTACCTTGATCTTAATGATGCAGAGGTCTCCATCAATCTACACCAAGAGGGAAGAGAAAGGATTTGGGAGCAAGATAGGCAGATGTTCAAACTCAAGGGTCAGCTACTTTTTAGCTATGAAATCATAGGCCAATTAATCAACCTTTCTGAACCGCATTTGCCTGATTAATACAAAGTAGGTGATAGTAGCACAGATGCTTTGCAAAGCTGTGTGATGACTATGTGAGATAATAAATATGAAGCACATAATATGTTGTCTAGCCCAGAGTAGAATACTCAGGAGGTAGTGATTTTTTTTCTCTATATTTTCTGAGTTAGCATAAACGTTTAAAAAAAACTGCAAAGTCTTACCTGAATTTAGGCTCCACAGAACTCATATCCACTATTAAAGAAAAAAAGTAAAATACATTAAATCAACAAATATAAATAGAAAATACAGAATATTAAAAACTTAAGAGGGCATGATAGCATATGCCTTTAATCCCAGCTACTTGAGAAGGTGAAGCAGGAGGATCACCTGAGGAGTCCAGGAGTCTGAAAGCAGCCTGGGAGACATTGCAAGACTTCAACTTAACTTAAAAGAATCATGCACATTTTCGTGCATGATCTAGATCTTGTTTAAAAAAGCATAATACTCCAACACCTTGTTACAAAGACTCAGATGATCTGATATAAAGGACTCCTTTGGGACCATACATTGAGCTATGGTAAAATTATTAAGTATACTATTTTTAGGAAATTAATGCATTAAGAATGCTTTTTCCCCTCCTTTATAGTTCTCAAATGCAAGGAAAAATAGAATTTATCACAATTTGATCTCTACAAGTGAACTACAGTGTACAATAAACATAATCCAAACAGAATCCTATAAGACTCTCAGAAAATTATATTATCAGCAGAATTAGTATAAGTGGACAGTGTCAACCTTAGAAAGTATAATTTCTAGAAAAATGAACTAGGAGCAGTTAGAAAAGAGTACACAGTAGTCTCTCTTTATCTGCTCTATGTGTA
>NW_016839509.1:0-951 GCF_001698545.2 Rhinopithecus bieti
AGGTGTTCTGATAAGAAGGCGTAACAGAATGATAGATACTGGATGGGCAACACTATTAGTCTTTGCCATCTGAGAGTCAGAAGTTCTGATTTTATGATGTGTGTTGGAAGGCCTTTAGATGCTTTTCAGCAGCAAGTAGCATAGTTAGATGTAAACGTTACATTGACATTTTGCCTGCTGCATGGAGAATGAGTTGTAGGCAGGTGGTGGTGGAAGCCAGGACAGCTGGGGATGTCACTATAGACATCCAGGTGAGAATCAGTGGTAGCCTGGAACATCATGAAATTAATGGACACAGAGCGAAGTGAAAAGAATAAAAAAAGTTCTGGAGACACGTAGAACTTACTCATGAAATGAAAATGCAGAGCGAGGGAACAATAGCCCCCAGGGATGAATGAAACCTAAAATTTTGACTTGAGCAGCTCGAAGACCATGGTGCTTGAGATGGGGGGACTTTGGTAGGAATAGGATTGAGGGTGGTGGACGTCAAGAGTTCTGTAACAATCTGCTATGTAGGAGATGCTCTTAGACATCCAGATGGAGTTACCAGTCAGTAGCCTATCACCTCTCTGACTCTGGAGGTCTGAGAACAGGACAGGTGGGAGAACATGGCAAGAACACTGTGAGGAATTAGAGATATAGGAGGTTACACCCTTGACCGAAGTATAACCAGCAAGTCCTGTTCAATCTGCTGAGTTTTAGAGTCAGGCTCAGAAAAGGGCCGAGAGCATGGGCAGGAGGATCCACAAGCTTCCCAGGGTTCTTTCTGGGCCAGGGCCCTGACCAGCACAGCCTTGGAAGGATAAGATTAGGGTCCTACAGTCCACCTCTGGACCAGTGGGTACCTGGAATTGGATGGTCCCACCTGTCATAGTGTAGGTACAGGGGATTAAGCTCACATGTTCTCCTTTTTATGATGTGATCCCAACATATAATGTGATTCCAACATAT
>NW_016839510.1:0-534 GCF_001698545.2 Rhinopithecus bieti
AGATATGGGTATGACATATAGACATAATAGATATAATAGATATAGGTATAAAATACGGACATAATAGATATAATAGATAGAGGTGTAAAATATAGACATAATAGATATAATAGATATAATGAATAGATGTATAAAGTATAGACATAATAGATACAATAGAAGTATAAAAAATAGACATAATACATGTAATAGATAGAGGTAGAAAACATAGATATATTAGATATAATAGATAGAGGTATAAAATATAGACATAATAGATATAATAGATATAGGTACAAAATATAGACAATAGATATAAAAGACATAGGCATAAAATATAGACATAATAGATATTGAAGATATAGACATAATAGATATAATAGATATAGGTATAAAACATAGACAAAATGGATATAATAGATATAGGTATAAAATATAGACATAATAGATATAATAGATATAGGTATAAAATATAGACATAATAGATAAAAGAGATAGAGTTGTAAAATATAGACATTATAGATATAATAGATAGGGGTATAAAATATAGACATA
>NW_016839511.1:0-1027 GCF_001698545.2 Rhinopithecus bieti
AAGGCTTCTTTCCTGTTTTGATCTGAGGAGATTTCCTTTTCCACCAAAGCCCTCAATGATATCTTAAATATCACTTTGCAGAACACAAGATAACAGAGTTAGCAAACTGTTCCAAGAAGGGAAGGGTGGAACTCTGTGTGATGAAGTCGCACTTCAGAAAGCAATCTCTCAGTAAGCTTCTCTCCAGTTATTATCTGAGGATATTTCCTTTTCACCATGGGCCCCTATGTTCTCCCTAATCTCACATTGCAGATTCCACGAAAAGAGAGTTAGCAAACTGCTTCCTGATAACTAAGCTGTAACACTGTGAATGGAATTCGCAGATCACAAAGAAGTTTCTCAGAAAAATTCTTTTACGTTTTGAACTGATGATATTTCCTTTATCAGCGTAGGCCTCAATGAGATCCAAATAAGTCCTTCTCAGGTTCCTCAAAAACAGTGATAATGGACTGCTGCATGAAACATAAGTGTAAATTTTGAGATGAATTCATACCATCACTACGAAGTTTCTAACAAAGCTTCTGTCTAGTTTTTATGTGAGGATATTTCCTTTGTCACGGCAAGCTTCATTGCGTTCACAAGTATCCCATTGCAGATTACCAGAAAACTGTGTTAGCAAAGAGAACACTGAGGAGAAACGTGTATCTCTGTGAGTTGCATTCACACATCGAAACGCGGTTTCTCAGAAGGCTTCTTTCCAGTTTTTATCTGAGGATATTTCCTTTTTCACCATAGCCTAAAATGCGTTCCTAAATATCACTTTGCAGAACTCAAGATAACAGAGTTAGCAAACTCTTCAAAGAAGGGAAGGGTGGAACTCTGTGTGATGTGTCACACACCAGAAAGCAATCTCTCAGTAAGTTTCTCTCCAGTGATTATCTGAGGATATTTCCTTTTTCACCATGGGCCCCTATGGGCTCCCAAATCTCTCTTTGCAGATTTCACGAAAACAGAGTTGGCAAACTGCTTCCTGAGAACTCAGCTGTAACTCTGGGAGAGGAATTCACAGATCACAAAGAAGTTTCCC
>NW_016839512.1:0-1528 GCF_001698545.2 Rhinopithecus bieti
AACAGTGGAATCTAACCCAGGCTTGGGTTCAGGACTGGTTTCCAGGAAGAAATTATATCTGAGACTCAAAGGAAAATAAGGAGTAGGCTAACCAAAGGTGGATGTAAATAGGAGCTTAGAAACATCACCTCTCAATTCTCTGGCTGGCTCACTCCTGTGGAACCCTATAGCAATGGCCTCCCATGGCCTCACCATCCCCAAAGTCTCTATTGGAGCTCTCCTAAAGAAATCTAAAATCTGATTAACTTAATCGCATATGCTGTGTAAATCATATATGTAAAAGATTTACACATGTTTTGTGTTAGGTAGGGTTGTGTTTTATTGAATCATGCTCCTGAAACCCTAGAGCTCCACCAAGTTCTCAGGCTAAGGGAAAGAAAGTGAGGAGTGGAGATGGAAGATCTATTGCTTGGGAAGGGTAAAGATGCTGAGTGGGGAGACTTGTGGGTCTCCTTTTCCTGATTCAACTAGATCAGCTCTGCTTTTACGTTTAGTAAAACATTATAGTGGAAAATATAGTTATATGTTATTGCGGGACAAGGTTCAATGGCTTAAAAAATAAGGTTTAAATAGCTGTGAGGTAGAATATGAATTTGTTGTTTCTGAACATTTCTCTATATACCTCAGTGATTAGGTTCTTGACTAGAAGTAAAACCATCATTATGACACATTCTCCATGAGAAAGTTCTGACTTGGCTTACATATGTCAGATTACAATGCCTCCTCCACGAATGCAGCTCTCTATAAAACTGTCTGGGTGGCAAGTAAGACTGAGAGGTTCCAATGTGGGCTTTTCGATTTCAATGAAGGGGTGGACTTTTTGCTGGTAGTGATCAGTGATGCTTTCACAGAAGGAGTGACCTCAGAACTGCATTTTGTTGGATTTAAATTTTTATAGGTAAGAAAAAGGAGAACTTTCCAGCTAAAAGGAAAAAAACTGAGAAAAATGGGGTCGGGAATGCAAAGCTATGTTTGGACAACAACAAGGAGAATAACTTGGCTGGAACCTGAGTATTGTGTGGAGGACTTGTCTGAGATTAAACTGAAATGCTAGCTAGGGTAAACACAGTACAGGGGCAAGAATGACAAATGATCTACCTTCCCTCCTCAGAGCATTTGCACATGCTGTTCTCTCTATGTGGAGTGCTCTTTTGCTCTTCCCCCAGATCTCTGTACAACCTTCTCATTGTTCAAGTCTTTAATCAAAGTCATTTCTTCTAGAGATCTACCTTGATCAACCTGTTAAAGCAGTGCCACTTCTCCTCTGCAGCTTACCCTCTAGCCCATTCATATGTTGCATTTCTTTTCACAGCATTAAATTATCTGGTTTGTTTACCTGTTTACCATCTTCTTACTAGAAGACAAGTGCTGTGAAAACAGAAATCTTTTCTGTCTGGTTCACTGCTGAAACCCTGGCACTGAGTGAATGCATGGCACATGATAGGTGCTCCATAAATATTTGTTCAATGAATGAGTGTGTAAGTTTTTTTTAGTCAATGGGTAATGAGGAGACATAAGAGTTTTGAGT
>NW_016839513.1:0-1523 GCF_001698545.2 Rhinopithecus bieti
CGCAAATTGAGACTTCTTATTCATATGCTAAATTGTAGGTATTTTTGCCTCATGTAGCAATCCTAGCTTGTGATATTAGCAAAATGATTCTTGTGGCCTCAAATCAAAGTGGAATCCATATTTAGTAACATAAAAAAGAGAAACTATTTTTATATATTTTATAAATCTATATCTTTGCTCTCTTTATACTTTTTTTGGTAAAAACTGGCATTAATATTATTTACATATCATTAAAAGGTATTTAAATCCCTGTAAGGGCCCTAATGGATCTATCTACATTATTCACATAACACCAATCTAGCCAGTTAAAAGATTAAATACATATTCTAAGTTTTATTCAATATTTCAACTACATTTTAAGTTCCTTGACAGCAGAAGTCATGCCTTTTCTCTTTTCACCTATTTTCAGCATATTTCTGTGATGGGTATGATACCAAAAGTCAGATGCCCAGTGGGCATCAGCTGTAGTAGTCTATCCTTGCACCAGTACTTGGCATTTCTCCACATTCTTTAAAAAAACAAAACAAAACAAAACAAAACCTCTTTAAAATAAAGCGCAATCTGAGATTTACTATAGATTGTGCACAAAAAGTATATTCATACCACCATCAACTCCAGGAGACAGACTTTCCTTAAAGTCTTTGTTCATTCTTTCTAGCATCCAGGGACCACCCACTCCCTTTACCCTACCCCCTGACATTGCTAAGCTCTTTAGCTTCCTCCCTCTTTTCTTTATTGAGCTAGGTGTCTTTCTCTTTCTGCCTTAGCATGCTTTCAGAGTTCTGCCCCTCGACAGACTTTTCAAAGCTATTTTCTCTACAAAGTCGTTTGCTCTACAAAGAAACTTTCAGACCAATTACCTGGAAGACTACATTTTCTTGGAAGAGAGCACTAGAACTATATAATGGGTATTTTAATCAAAGGAGAAACATGATGTTCCAACAGGGGTTCTAAGAATCAGGGCTTCCTTAAGTTCTGGTTTTATCACTTGTATAGTATGTGATAAATTATTTATCCTCTCCAAAATTAGTTTCTTGGTTTTTAAAACAGTTTAGCCATATGCAGAAAACTGAAACTGGACCCCTTCCTTATACCTTATACAAAAATTTACTCAAGATGGATTAAAGACTTAAACGTTAAGACCTAAAACCATAAAAACCATAGAAGAATACCTAGGCAATACCATTCAAGACAGAGGCATGGGCAAAGACTTCATGACTAAAACACCAAAAGCGATGGCAATAAAAGCCAAAATTGATAAATGGGATCTAATTAAACTAAAGACCTTCTGCACAGCAAAAGAAACTATCATCAGAGTGAACAGGCAACCTACAGAATGGGAGAAATTTTTTGAAATCTGTCCATCTGACAAAGAGCTAATACCCAGACTCTACGAAGAATTTAAACAAATTTAAAAGAAAAAAACAACCCCATCAAAAAGTGGGTGAAGAATATGAACAGACACTTCTCAAAATAAGACATTTATGCAGTCAACAAACATGTGAAAAAAAGATCATCACTTG
>NW_016839514.1:0-1188 GCF_001698545.2 Rhinopithecus bieti
TCCAAACTATCAAAGATACACAAAAAACAACAAAGAAGAACAAACAGGAAACAGAAAAGCACAACAACAAGGCCTGTTTATTTCATCCTCTCCTAATAGTCTTCTCTTCATGATTTTGCTTTTTCTGTACATGGGACTGCAGAGAGAAAACACACCAGTCATAACAGCCCAAGTAATAAATTTTCATATGTGCATTATCTTTTCCATTGTAAAGTTCCAAAAGAACACCTCATTATGACTGTACATTATGTTCAAAAATTTGAACACTAAAGAAATTGCACTTGAGAGTTGGACCCATTCCTTCCATTCATTCAGCAAATGTTTACTAAGTGCCTGCCACTATTCTTTTAGGCACCACATATTCAGTGATTAAAAATTCAGTTGAGGTTTCTATTCCCATAAAGTTTTAATTCCAGCATTAGGAGTCAGCTAATAAAAAGATACATATAAGCATTACAAGTGAGAAAAGGCAATGGAAGGAGGATGGTTGTGTACAGAGATGGGAATGTTAACTTATGGGAAGTCTTGAGACAAAAATGAGAAAGAATGAATTGAACAACCAGAAAGATGTGGACAATAGAGTCCAAGTACTAGATGGGGACCAGAAGATGCAGGCCCTGATAGGCCATGTGGATCATTTGCAATTAAATTTGGGAAACTCCATCTTCAACACAGTGAGTTCAATAGAAGGAGGTTCATTCTATCAGGTAATGGGAAGTCTGAGGTGGAGGTAGATAGTTTTAATGGCTGAAAAGGCTCAGTGATGTATTCTTTTGGAGCCTCATAGACTTTACATCACTGTTCCAAAATAGTTATGGTTGCTCTGGCCATCACACTTGTATTCCAGATAGGAAACATGGAAGAAAGGGCAACCAGTGTGTGGTAAAACTTGCATCAGGAAAGTCATAATTCTCGAAGAACTTTCTAGTAGGATTCCATTTCATTACCCAGAATCACAAAGCTGATGACTTCTGGTTGTAAGAAAGATTAGAAATTATGTTGCTGAATGCAGCGGGTTTGGCCTAAGTCAAGTTGCTCACCACACTGAAAGCCAATCATTAAGACAAGGAGTGTTTCCAGAGAAGAAAGGCTTTAATGCAGATGCCATCAGCCAGGACATAGGAGATCAGATTTAAGTCAGTCTGCTACCCCAGCTAAAATTAGAGGTGTATCTAGTGGGAAATGAAT
>NW_016839515.1:0-299 GCF_001698545.2 Rhinopithecus bieti
GTAACTACATACAGGAAAACAGGAGTCAGGAAGGGGTAAATAAGAGGAGTTGGTCAACAAGCAGCAGGTGCATCTCATTATCCAATGCACTGTTGGAAAGTTTCAGTTCCTTGATACTATCTGTGAGTCCTGGTGGTTGGTTTTCTAAGAAAGGAATTCAGATAAAACAAATGTAATTTTCTTCAACTTCAGTTGTATGGGAAAGCTGAGCCAGTTTAAATTAGGGTTTTATGTTAACCGCAATTTCTTTTGCACCAACCGGATAACTAAGTATTACATATTCATGATTCCAGCCCTGA
>NW_016839516.1:0-1094 GCF_001698545.2 Rhinopithecus bieti
TGTACTGCATGCCATATTTGTCTAGATCTTATACATATTTAGGTTCACATTAAATTGAAGAGAAAACAACATAGGCTGAGAATCAGAAAACCTGAACTCTGTCCTGGCTCAGCCACTGACCAAAGGGAATTAACCAAACTGAAGAATGTCAGTTTCTTCATTAAGCATCGCAGAGAATGTCAAAACCAACTTTACAAATACTGTCATTCCAATAACCACACAATTCAGATATAAATCATCTTTACAAGGTAAAACAAAAATGCACATAATATTTTACATAAACATTTTTAGAATAACTTTATTATAACTGCATAAGCAAAATAATCCAAACCTTTATACATTTCTACAAGGATCGTTACGTATATCAATTTTTCGGTTTTCTCTCATGCCTATTTCGTCTCCTGAGCAGGCCCCTTTCCGGCTGACACATGTGTGCTCAGTGTTCTCCCACAATAGCCTGACCTGGCCTGAGCCCGCACCCCTGTGAGTCTCCTTTCCTGCTTACAACAGCAGCTTGCCTGGCGTCAGTTATGGACCATTCTTTCTCTCAGCCTCGTTTCAGGGTCCTCTGCCTCTTAGAGCTGCTGCTGTAGGTTGGCTAGAGACCCGCTGCTGTTGCATCATGGAAAAGTGCCACATACATGCACGTGTCAAAGAATAAGCAGAGCTTCATGTTGTGCTTTAGTTTTTGAAAAAGTCAGAAGTACCTTCACTTGATTTAAGCTTGTAAAGATATAGGAGGGAGGCAACTGAGAATCACCGTGGCAAAAAGCAAACATCAAAAATCACATTAACATGTTGAGGTGTTGTGGAGCACAAACCTAGCTTTATTGGATCAAGTATTCGTGAGAGGTTTTCTATTTCCTTTGTTACGCTTTCTATCAGACAGGGCTCTTTCACTGTCTTTTTTTTTTTTAACATATTCACTTTTTTCTTTGGTCTGTTTGGATCATTATCACATCTTATATTTTAAAACTAGCAAAATGTTATGTGTAAGTTATAAGACAGTGTAAGAAATAATAAAATGAACACCGATGTACACGTTACCTGCCTAAGAATCAAAAACTACCCATATTTTTAGAGTCCTTAACACC
>NW_016839517.1:0-864 GCF_001698545.2 Rhinopithecus bieti
CAGGACAACAGTGTTAGCAAACTGTTCCAAGAAGGGAAGGTGGAACTCTGTGTGATGAAGTCACACATCAGAAAGCAATCTCTCAGAAAGCTTCTCTCTAGTTATTATCTGAGGATATTTCCTTTTTCACAATGAACCCAATGGGCTCCCAAATATCACTTTGCAGATTCCACGAAAAGAGTGTTAGCAAACTGCTTCCTGAGGACTCAGCTGTAACACTGTGAGATGAATTCACAGATCACAAAGAAGATTCTCAGAAAGCTTCTTTCACGTTTTTATCTGGTGATATTTCCTTTATCATCATAGGCATCAATGGGATCCAAAGTAGCCTTTCTCAGGTTCCTCAAATACTGTGTTAATGGACTGTTCCCGGAAAAATAAGTCTAACCATTTGAGATGAATTAACACATCACCAAGAAGTTTCTGAGAAAGCTTCTTTCTAGTTTTCATCTGAGGATACTTCCTTTGTCACCGTAAGCTTCATTGCGCTAAGAAGTATCCCATTGCAGATTTCAAGAAAACTGTGTTAGCAAACTGATCACTGAAGAGAAACGTCTATCTCTGTGAGTTGCATTCATACATCAAAGTGCATTTTCCCAGAAGCCTTCTTTCCAATTCTTATCTGAAGATATTCCCTTTTTCACCAAAGCCCTCAATGAGCTCCCAAATATCATTTGGCGGAATCCACTACAACAGTGTGAGCAAACTGTTCCAAAAAGGGAAGGGTGGTACTCTGTGAGATGAATTCACACATTACTAAGAAGTTTCTGCGAAAGGTTTTTTTAGTTTTCATCTGAGGATATTTCGTTTGTCACCATAAGCTTCATTGCGCTAAGAAGTATCCAATTGCAGATTTCAAGAAAA
>NW_016839518.1:0-1096 GCF_001698545.2 Rhinopithecus bieti
CACCAGAGCAAAGTGGAGTTTATTCGTAGGATGGAAGGCTGGTTCAATATTTGAAAATTAGCGAAATCCACCATATTAACAGACTAAAGAAGAAAAATCGCATGATTCTTATCAACTAATACAGAAAAGAATGTGATAAAATTTAGCACCCATTCATGATTTCTTAGAAGAATAAATATAAAGGGATGGGGGGACACATCTTCAATGTGATGATAAGCATCTATAAAAAATCTACACCTAAGATGCTATTTAATGGTGAAAGAGTAAATTGTCTGAATGTTTTCCCCTTAAAATCAGAAATAAGACAAACATGTCTGTTCTCACTACTCTTATTCAACATAGTACTGAAAGATCTAGCCAGTGTAATAAGGCAAGAAAATGAAATAAAAGATACGTAGCTAGGAATGGAAGAAATAAAATTGTCCCTATCTGCAGATAACATGACTGTCCTGTGCTAATAGAGGCTCACATATATTGGACTATCTTAGCTTTCCACTATTTGAATGTACCTCAGTCTCAGCAATAATTATTAATAGCTATGTATTGTTAAACTTACCCAAATGATTGAATCTATAATAGAATTGTAAAATTTAAAACACTCTGATTTGGAGGTGGAGAGGCATCTCAGCATTTATAAAAAGACCCAGAAATAAAACATTCTCTGTTCATGTAGGAAAGAATAAAAATAAAATAATTTTGTTATTTGATCTTACTTTAAAATGTTGCATTTGTAGAGATAAATTTTAATATATTTATACATGTATTAAAATGTCACTGTGAAATATTCTGCTTGTTGAAGGCAAGAAATAACTAAGATCAGAGCAGAACTGAAGGAGATAAAGACACAAAAAACCCTCCAAAAAAATCAATGAATCCAGGAGCTGGTTTTTTGAAAAGATAACAAAATCGATAGACCACTAGCAAAACTAATAAAGACGAAAAGAGACAAGAATCAAATAGATGCAATAAAAAAAGATAAAGGGGATATCACCACCGACCTCACAGAAATACATACTACCATCAGAGAATACTATAAACCCTTCTACGCAAATAAACGAGAAAACCTAGAAGAAATGGATAAATTTCTGGACACATA
>NW_016839519.1:0-659 GCF_001698545.2 Rhinopithecus bieti
AATATATATAGGTATAAAATATAGACAGAATAGATACAATAGATATAGTTATACAATATAGAGCTAATAGTTATATTAGATATAGGTATAAAATATAAACATAATAGGTATATGTATAAAATAAAGACATAAAAGATATAATGGACATAGGTGTAAAATATAGACATAATAGAGATAGGTATAAAACATAGATATAATAGATACAGGTATAAAATATAGACATAATATATATGATAGATATAGGTATATAATACAGACATAAAAGATATAATAGATATAGGTAAAAAATATAGATATATTCGTTATAATAGACATAGGTATAAAATATAGATAAAAAATAGTTATAAAATTATATATAATAGATATAATAGATATACGTATAAAATATACATATAATAGATGTAGGTATAAAATATAGTTTAAATAGATAGAGGTATAAAATATGGATATAATAGATATAATAGAAACAGGTATAAAATATAGACATAACAGATATAATAGATATAGGTATAAATTGTAGACATAATGGATAAAATAGATATAGGTATAAAATATAGACAGAATAGATATAGGTATAAAATATAGACATAATAGATAGATATAATAGATAGCGGTATAAAACAGCGACATAATAGATATAATAGATATAGGTATAAAAT